>NC_092419.1:93962337-94254837 GCF_040894005.1 Engystomops pustulosus
ACTGTTATACCCTGGATTACATTATATAGTATATCCTCCTGCTCTCTATAACACTGTATATGCCTCTGTATAGGCTCTCTATATACATTGTACATGCTGTATATTATACTGTACATGACTTGCTGTATATTACACTGTTATACCCTGGATTACATTATATAGTATACCCCCCCCTGCTCTCTATAACACTGTATATGCCTCTGTATAGGCTCTCTATATACATTGTACATGCTGTATATTATACTGTATATGACTTGCTGTATATTACACTGTTATACCCTGGATTACATTATATAGTATATCCTCCTGCTCTCTATAACGCTGTATATGCCTCTGTATAGGCTCTCTATATACATTGTACATGCTGTATATTATACTGTACATGACTTGCTGTATATTACACTGTTATACCCTGGATTACATTATATAGTATACCCCCCCCTGCTCTCTATAACACTGTATATGCCTCTGTATAGGCTCTCTATATACATTGTACATGCTGTATATTATACTGTATATGACTTGCTGTATATTACACTGTTATACCCTGGATTACATTATATAGTATATCCTCCTGCTCTCTATAACGCTGTATATGCCTCTGTATAGGCTCTCTATATACATTGTACATGCTGTATATTATACTGTACATGACTTGCTGTATATTACACTGTTATACCCTGGATTACATTATATAGTATACCCCCCCCTGCTCTCTATAACACTGTATATGCCTCTGTATAGGCTCTCTATATACATTGTACATGCTGTATATTATACTGTACATGACTTGCTGTATATTACACTGTTATACCCTGGATTACATTATATAGTATATCCTCCTGCTCTCTATAACGCTGTATATGCCTCTGTATAGGCTCTCTATATACATTGTACATGCTGTATATTATACTGTACATGACTTGCTGTATATTACACTGTTATACCCTGGATTACATTATATAGTATACCCCCCCCTGCTCTCTATAACACTGTATATGCCTCTGTATAGGCTCTCTATATACATTGTACATGCTGTATATTATACTGTACATGACTTGCTGTATATTACACTGTTATACCCTGGATTACATTATATAGTATATCCTCCTGCTCTCTATAACGCTGTGTATGCCTCTGTATAGGCTCTCTATATACATTGTACATGCTGTATATTATACTGTACATGACTTGCTGTATATTACACTGTTATACCCTGGATTACATTATATAGTATATCCTCCTGCTCTCTATAACGCTGTATATGCCTCTGTATAGGCTCTCTATATACATTGTACATGCTGTATATTATACTGTACATGACTTGCTGTATATTACACTGTTATACCCTGGATTACATTATATAGTATACCCCCCCCCCCTGCTCTCTATAACACTGTATATGCCTCTGTATAGGCTCTCTATATACATTGTACATGCTGTATATTATACTGTACATGACTTGCTGTATATTACACTGTTATACCCTGGATTACATTATATAGTATATCCTCCTGCTCTCTATAACACTGTATATGCCTCTGTATAGACTCTCTATATACATTGTACATGCTGTATATTATACTGTATATGACTTGCTGTATATTACACTGTTATACCCTGGATTACATTATATAGTATACCCCCTGCTCTCTATAACGCTGTGTATGCCTCTGTATAGGCTCTCTATATACATTGTACATGCTGTATATTATACTGTATATGACTTGCTGTATATTACACTGTTATACCCTGGATTACATTATATAGTATACCCCCCCCTGCTCTCTATAACGCTGTATATGCCTCTGTATAGGCTCTCTATATACATTGTACATGCTGTATATTATACTGTACATGACTTGCTGTATATTACACTGTTATACCCTGGATTACATTATATAGTATACCCCCCTCCTGCTCTCTATAACGCTGTATATGCCTCTGTATAGGCTCTCTATATACATTGTACATGCTGTATATTATACTGTATATGACTTGCTGTATATTACACTGTTATACCCTGGATTACATTATATAGTATACCCCCCTGCTCTCTATAACGCTGTATATGCCTCTGTATAGGCTCTCTATATACATTGTACATGCTGTATATTATACTGTACATGACTTGCTGTATATTACACTGTTATACCCTGGATTACATTATATAGTATACCCCCCCCCCTGCTCTCTATAACACTGTATATGCCTCTGTATAGGCTCTCTATATACATTGTACATGCTGTATATTATACTGTACATGACTTGCTGTATATTACACTGTTATACCCTGGATTACATTATATAGTATATCCTCCTGCTCTCTATAACGCTGTATATGCCTCTGTATAGGCTCTCTATATACATTGTACATGGTATATAACACTGCACGCTCCCGCTCTCCTCCCGCACAGCATCCCTCATCCCTCCGCTCTCCTCCCGCTGCCATGGCAATCCGATGAGGACCAATCACCAAGTCCCCGCCTACCCTTCATGTCGTCAACATTCGAATCGTCCAATCGCAAGTGAAGAGGGCGGGGCGGGCAAAAAAAATAAAAAAAATAACCACGTGCTCTCAACCAAGCTTCCCCAACCCTTTTACACCGCAACGCCAACCTTGACAGACCGGAGGCGCGCACGGATTGGCCGCGTCCCTAGCAACCTCCTCGGCGCGCCATTTCTTCTGAGAGGCGGCCGCGCTCTCCCGCCTCCTGTGTGTGAGGAGAAGAGGCCCCGCCTTATGCCCCTCCCCCTCCCGGGGCTGAGGACGCGGGGGGAGGAGCCCGCCTCCATTATTTATATTTTGTCTCCCTTTTTATTTCCTCCCCTCCTTCAAAGTGTGACACGTCCGCAGTGAGTGAGTGGCGTTGGCAGCTTGTCAATCCGTCACCGGGGCCGGCAGCAGCGGCGGCGGCGTACAGCGGGGCGAGCAGCCCGAGCCATAAATCCCGCCCGGGAGAGCCCCGACTACAGCGGCCCCATCCATCTCCCCTCATCACCGCCACCGGGAGGAGGAAGGAAAACTTTTTTGATTGCTGCTCTGAGGCATCACCATCATCATCATCATCCCCCCTGTCCCCGTCTCCTCTCCGGGCACCTTAACCATTTCTATCACCTCTGCTGTCATCAATACTCCACAAGTTCTGCTTCTTCTTCTTCCCAGAGACTTTTCTTCTATTCATCTTATTTTACTATCTCCATTTATTTTATTGGAGGTGATCAGCGAGGAGCTGCAGCTACTACTACTCCCCCTATCCCTACTACTACTCTACTACTACTACTCCATCATTGGAGATTGTCAGCTCCTGGACCAGAGAAATGACGGATGGAAGAAGCCGCTACATCCTAAATTACTGAGAGGACTAAGGAGAACGCCAGCACCATGCCTTCCCAAGAAATGTATCAATCTTAAATTACATCTTTAATATTTAGAATTTTTTTTAAAAAATTTTTGTACGTTGGAATAAAGCATTTTGTTGTTACATCCAGGACTGTCCTCCGTCTTACACCGAGAATCTGTCACCTCTCTCACACCCGGAATAAAGAATTCAGTCCTGACTCTTTTTTTTTGGACAGTAAGGTTCTGATGCATTGAATTTTGCTTTTGCGATACTTTGTGTCCTAATGGGATGAATCGGAAGTGGCTTTGCCGAAGATAAAGAAGTCCGAGACCTTTGACCTTTTCATGAGACCCCCCCAGAATTTGTTGTATTTGCTGCATGCGGTGGGATACAAGCGCGCTGGAAATAGACCCCCGTCTCAAGGCAGAAATCGAATTGTACCTGCAGCTTGTGTTACTCTGTATCAGCCGGCAGCAAGGCTTTTGGATGGAGTGAAGAACTGTATTCTACGCCCTCTGTCAGTGCACCCAGCAGCTGGGGATTTACGCTTGTTGTCATTGTTGATGTGCGGGGCACTGACCCCCCAAGCAGTTGTGCCCCTGACTGTGAGGTTGTCTCCTTGCAGTCTGTATTTCAATTGATTTGGCTGCGGAGAGAGGAGTATGGACGATCCTACCAGGATGATGCAGACTATGGCCGGGGTGGCTATGGCCGGTCACTCGGTACAGGGGGGAATGACTTTACCTCCTCCCCATGGACATGATGGGACAGATGGGGATGGCAGGAAGCAGGACATTGGCGACATCCTTCACCAGATCATGACCATCACTGATCAGAGCCTGGATGAGGCACAAGCAAAGTTGGTTTCCATCGCAATAAAAAAAAAAAAAATTACACACACATATAGACGCAGCCTCACGCTTTCCCTCCCCACACATGAGAGCAGCTCATCACTCCTGTACATCCTGGAGTGAGCAACTTCTCAACGCAGGCAGTTTGTCAAATAATCCGACACATGTTTGGGTAGCAACGACGAGCTGAGGCTGCGATGCAGCTGGAGGCTCCTTCATGCAGGAGGCAAACTGATATAAAGAGGAGTTGCAGCAGCTGTGATTGTGTGTGTGTGTGGAGATGCTGCTCCCTCCTTGTAGCTTCCAGTCCATTCTTCTCTCCAGGGCAGGATCTGGCCCTATATAGGAAGAGTGATAATTATAAATAAAATCAGTCAATCTGTACACGATTATTAGTGATGCCCATAAACGCAGCGAGTCCCTGGTTATCCGGATTCCCCATATAGAGCATTATTTATAGGTCAAGCTTTCAGGACCACTTAGCTTTCTTCCAACGAGCAATCATCTGTAATGTAAGACAACACGAGAACTTCCTCTAGACGCGGCGTCTTTTATCCCAGCAGCTGCCAAGTTCTTCCTTTTACAAATTGTTTACATGATGCATAAACATTCTAAAGTAGGTGCAAGGAGCTGGATCTTCTTGTGCCCATTTTATGCCCTTAAACAACCTATGTACCACTCGCTTGTCCTTACTATGGATGCTTTGCATGTTTTTCGGGAGAATTAGCAGCACATGCGACTGCAGAGAAAAAAAATCAATGTTAGGGAAATCTACTGCAGCGTCAAAGTTGGCTCCTTTTTAATAAATCAGTTTTGATATGGATTGAAGCGCTTTATTGCTGACAGGCGTTGATTTATATTTGCAATAATAGTCGGCTAATCTGACATGTGAGTAAACACTAGAAATTGGGAAGCTTTTAGTGGGAAAGCTTCTACTTTTTCTATTTAACTCGTTGTAGTCTCTACTTGGGCACTGGGCAAAGTTCATGCCAAGTTATCAAAGTTCCCCTGACACTGGGATCAGTAGGAAGATGTGGAAGATACTGTTACCCAGTCTCTGATTTTAGTATATTCATTAAATATTATTGTATGTATGGAAGGGTGTGTGTGTATATAAACAGTATGTGTGTAACATTTCTTATATATATAATGCAGAAGTAAATATACAGGTGTGTAAGATAGATACATACACATATATACATGAAATATGTAAGAGTACAAAAAAGTTGTATATTCTATGACCTCTATATCTCTACTATCTTCTCACCCACAACTCATCTTTCTGTGTACTACCTATTATCAATGATCAATGAATTATCTATCTACTCATTCTCATATCTGTCCATCCACATACAACTACCTGTTTATCATCTATGAGTTATCTCTTGCCTGTCAATCCATCAATTATCTTCTCTGAATTATCCACAACTTACCTTCTATCTATCTATCTATCTATCTATCTATCTATCTATCTATCTATCATATTAGTCAAATAATTATCTATATAGTCATTATATCTCTCTCTACCTGTACATCTATGATCTATGAATTATCTATTTCATATCAATCCATCAATTAGTGATCTATCTTTTCTCTTTTATATATTTTTCTGATTCTGTATCTTTTCTTTTTTTTTCCTCCAGAAAACATGCACTAAACTGTCATCGGATGAAGCCAGCCCTCTTCAGTGTCCTATGTGAAATCAAAGAGAAAACAGGTAGGAGTTGTAGTCTTTATTAACCCTGGTGGCACTCCGTTATACATTTACGCCATTGCTTTGACGCTGGGCCACGCCATCTTTGTTTCCCATAATATTGTGCGGTCAAGTACCAGTGCAACAAACAGAATGTATTGATTATTTGTGTACATATCGTGGCAGATGTTGGGTGGGGATGGCCATGGGCACACTTACTCCTGTCAGGCCTACGGATCAAGTGACTACGGAAGGTTAACCCTTTTTAAACTGGATAGGAGGCAGCTCTACAGGCCGTAAAGTTGTGCCTCACAATCCACAAAAATAAATTGTTCCTAAGTCTTGTGGTTTGTAGGATGCAGGAGGAGGAAAATGCTAAATCTATGTTACTCCTCAAAATCTATAGTCCCCCGCCCCTCCAAAAAGTGAAAAGATCAATAAGGAATCTGTTGTAGTGACATTCAATCACATCAGTAATTAACCATCAAAATTGCTGGTAAAGATGTCTTGATATTGACAGATGAGGAATGAATTCCCCATTAAAGAATAGATAGAAATATGAGATTTTATTCAAGATTTCCTCGTCTTAGTCAAAGATGTACTATTGTCATAATCAGTATGTGTATATATGTATACACACAAATAATGTGTATGGTGTGATGCCACATATGTAAGGTACCTGACTCTGTACATAGTTGGTCTTTGTATATCGGTGATACATAGTCACATGACCACCTTTTCACATTTTTATTTTCTGGATTTTTCTTATGTATTTTCTCCCCCCCCCCCCCCCCCCAAAAAAAAGTGATCATTAAATAATCTGGGGATTTCATTGGTGTCAAATCACCAGAACCTATTAAGGGTGTCAGTTTCAGTGTTGAGCTTGTCATTGATACATTGTAGCAAATCAAATGACTACAATATATATATTAATTGCTGGCACACCTAATCAATCACCGTCAATTTCTGTGTGTGGAGAGGGTTTTTTTTTTAACCCCCTCCCCAAATCTATCTCGGTAATTGCTGCTTTCTGCTGGAATAATACACAATGACCTGATCTTATGAGCGTTTTTACTGTTTACTAAAAAATCACTGGGCCGTTTAGAAATTCACTGGTAAATTTGTGGGCATTCTTTATGGTCACCTTTAATCATACTAAATATTTTTTTTTTTTCATATGATATATGTGTGTGTACTAATTTATATAATATATTTTCATAACTCAAAATCAGTCAGTACAGCGGTACAAAAAACTTTAATTTTAGGACTATTTATTTTTCTCCAGCTTTGCGTTGTGGAGCTTCTTTGCCCCAGCGTATGTTACCACTTACCAGGGCAAATTTTAATAATTGAAATAATTGTACACTTCATTCAGGCTACAAAATGAACCTAATCAGAGTGACTAGTGCTGTAAGCAAGGTGTCAAATCTCAGATCTTCATAGATTAGATAGGGGGCGAAACCGCCTCCGCGGCTGAAAGGGCTGATCGGTACAAATGTCCACTGGCACCCCGGGCTTAGGAAAGTGACAGTAAAATTGACAAAAGGAAAAATGGAAATTGGAAAAGACGTGCCTATTACATTATGAATGAGCACAAGACTCTTCAGTCGTTTTTAGCAGACAAAGAACCCGGTGCATTGGCCATGACATCAATAACTAGCAGAATTGTTTAAATGAGAAGATTCGGTTTGCATCATCATCTAATTTTTTTTTTTAGCGTGATGTAAAATCTTCGGGTGGATGTATGGATTTTGCACATTGCAATGCTGCCGTGTGGAGCTGTGGAAGCAGCTGCTCCTGGAGTTGGAAACAATGCTGAATTTCAAGTGTTTGTTTTTATCCTCGGTGGCGGCAATCTGTTTAATGTCACAGAGGGCGGCTGGTGTGTGTGTGTGTGCTAATACCAGCCCGGCAACTTTTACCTTATTAGCCGGCGAAAATGAAAAGGGTCAGGAAACGTCTTTTGTTTTCTGACCGCTTCATTGTTTCAAAGCTTCTCCCTTACACGGGGAAATGTATCAAAACACTGCACGAGGGAGACGCTTCCCTCCATCCCCACCTACACTTCAGGACTGTTTTATTATGTTTGTTCATTTTAATTATCACATCAGCCGGCAGGTTTTATTGAATAAAAAGGCAGATAACAAGCAGGTTTGACTTTGGCCAGCACATTTATTATCATCTTCTTCTTCTTCTTCCTATTTTGCATACTTGCAAGTGGAAATTCTTGCAAAAAAAAATATTTTTTTTCCAATTGGTGTTAAAATTATAATTTTATAGTTACCCGGCATTATTAACGGCAACCACAAGATAGCAGCAGGCGTTTGCTTATTTTAAAAAATGTATTTTTTATATCGTGCTCTAGAATTATTTCCTTTTTTTTTTTTTTCGGAGGAATATTTGGTTTTTGGGATCCGCTTTTAAAATTTGAGACGTTAATCACCCTCCCAAATCATTCTTCTTGCTTTGAAAAAAAAATTTTCTAGACGCTGAGAGGGAGATTAAGGCTGCATGAGCTGTGTTTGGTGCATGTAGATGAGAAATGACCTTTTTGGGAATTAAATAAACAGGCTGTGTTTTTTTTTTTTTTTTATTCCAGCTAGCCACAGGCATAAAAATCGATACACGGGAACATATGATTGTGTATAGTTTTTTTTTTTTTTCCCCCTCTTTTGTCAACAAGCTTGAGCCTAAATGTAAGTTTTTTTTTATCCCCTAGTGGGAATACACTGGCAAAACTGTAAGATTGCTTCATTAGTATTTGCGAACTGAGAAAATTAGAAATATTTGTTAGTTTGACATAGGGGCTGTAATGGCTCCATAGATCTTGGGATACAAAACAAGACAAATACTTATAGAAAAAAAAATAATATACAGTAGGTGAAATATTTTCCGCTTTGGTCTCTACACCTGTGCGGGGCCCATCGTTCCTATAAAACTTTACACATCTTCTCTTTAATTTTTACTTTTGATCTTGGAACATAGACGTCCAGCAGGAGGCTACATTGACAGCTGTCAGCCACCCATAATATAGGCACCGTGGAGCCGAGAGCTTAAATGCCATTCATTTGGTAGTAATGTCTAATGGCATACATGATGGTTTGCCAGATTTGTGGCCTTTTGCGCGTCTTCTAAGCAGGACAGACTTGGGAAGATCATAAAATGTAATGAACTTCTCCACTGAGCGAGGTGTCCGCGGGGGGAAAGCTGGAAGGACCGTCTCGGGCTACTTGAAAGATTTTTATATGCCTAAAGAGAGTCAGTAGAAACGCTCACTGAACATTTTTGACCCAGAAAACAAGATGTGAGTAGCCAGTCGAGAGAATGTTAACCTTTTTGTTGCCGAGGCAGAGGCATCCGTATGGCAGAAATGGTAGTCCGTATCTCATTACTTATTAGTAAAGATAATTTGGGTGTAATGCAATGAGTTAAACCTGAAGAGCAAGGTATAATATGCTATCCACACGCCATTAGACAGTAAAATAAAAAAAAAGCAACTTGTGGCTACACATTAAGAACCGACTGTTCAGGGGAGAATAAAATTATCCACTGGTAGAAAATAGAAATGTACCGGTGTATGCACCTGCAAAGACGTGGTGGTGGGGGGAAAAAAATCTACAATATTAATTTCTCAGCTTGACATAACCTTTAGAAAGTGCTGATTCTAAGTGATCAGACATACCTTTGTTCCTATGTCATTTTTAGAGTTGTGATAAACCACCTCCCTCAGACCCCCCCCCCCCCCCCACGTGTATCTTCTACACCTTCCACTCCAAACCCTTGTAACGTATAACTGCCCCAGGTAAAGACTATAGTCTTATTGTGTTATAGACACTGACAACATTTTGTTTATTGTGTATTTCATTTCATATTTGGTCATTGTTTTGTTTTAAACATATGCCTGGTGATCTATATAAAGATATCATAACACTGTTGTTCTGTTATAGAAGTGCCTCGTTGGTTCATGTGGCCACTGATGAGCTTCATTATTTCCATTGTACAAACTTTATATGGACATTTAACACTTTACATGCCATTTATTGTTATGTCCTGTTATGTGTCATATCTGTTCTGGAATAGCTTTGGCACAGTCTTATGTAAAATCTCATGCTTTTTGCAAATTTGGCTCTGCTACATCTACGTGACAGGTTTAGCAGGTCCATTGCAATCCCGAATCTTTCTTGCCATTCCTATTTATTCTAAAGAAGAGTAGTCGTGTTCTCTCTGTATTCAAATCTGGTTAAATAACTTTTCATTGAGCTAACACAGAATCTTACCCAAATGTAAATCTCAAGTGATCCTAATGCTACACCCACTATTATCGCTGCTGGGTGCTGGAAAGGGAGGTCCATTTAGTAAACAAAATCTTTTTTTTTTTTTTTTTGTCATTGCCGGTTGTATTTTAGCAGATTCAGTGGTTATGAATGGGTTAAACATCCAACAAAACTTCAACTCAATTACTGAGCTCTGTTTCCAGTGTAGATGTCGGCTTCCTCTGGTAAGGTTAGGCGGGAGCCAGTTATCAATGCAAATGTAATAAATGAAGATAATGAGGGGCGTTGAGACAGTAGGACGCACACACATATGTTCTATGTTGTGGCGGGTATCTTCAGCAATGATCTGGTTTTATTGGGGAGGTTGGTACATGGGAATGCAGCCTCACCCCCAGACTGTACACTTTTTTTTTTTTGCCTTTTGTGTGTGTTTTGCATTGTGTGTTAAATTTTTTATTTTCTCCTGAATTGATGCATATGTTGGTAGTGTGTAATTATTACAGTGTTGGGACAGGAGAATATTCCACATTTTATTTCTTTTCCCAGCATCCAGAAGCATTTTATGAGGGCGGAATGAAATGTCATATATTTTCTGATAAAATAAAAGTTATCACATCCCGAAATAGAGCTTTTTGCATAGCGGACTTTTCTAGTGTAAGTAAGGGCGGTCTAAGAGGTCTGGAATATGTCGATGGGGGAGATAAGGTTTAGACGTGATTTTGTAGGAATTTGATGGATTGATCTTGATTGAATAGTGAAGTCACAGTCTAAATCAATAGTAATCCATTTGCTATGTTCTTGTAAACCATAGATAGTCCACTCTATGGTTCATGCACCATTCTTTCTAAATCTGATCTAAATATTAGGTAACGGTCACCCTAAAGATGAAGAGTGGCATTGTGGGAAGATTATGATCGGACAAGCATCGCTTATACATTTATAATGCCTCCTTTTTGTTTCTGTGGTCTTAACATTACTTTTTGTCTTCCCAATAGCTTTTATGGTGGATTTGAGGAGTTGCTCGGGATAGATGTACTGATATACAGTAGCTGTATCAAGATGATATAACACAGCGGCTACAGAGTGTCTGAATGATACACATACACACACGTAATGTAGAAGGGTAGATGCATAGATCGTGTACAAATGGCCTGGCATCAGACATCATACTATAATTTTGCTTGTCTTGATATGCTAAAATAAAAATCAACGTTTGTCGGCAGCACCTCTTTTAATGTGAACAGGGAATGCACTGCCCACAGTAATGGAAACCGACGGGGGGGGGGGGATGGCGTGAACAGTTGTCTGGACCAAAGTTCATTCGACAAAAACTTGACATATTAATGTAAGTAAACAAGCGCATGTTGACTTCTGTATTATACACTCCTGTGGTGATGGTTATGATAGATTAATAATAGATTATACCACCGATACTCGACCTCCATTTGTAGATGTACACAAATATTTACACCTAAAAATATTTGACCGGCGTATATAAAGAATTTGATACGTTAGTTACATCAGACAATTCATTGGTTTATAGATACAAGTGTATACAAAGTGTTCTAATCGGAATCCCCATCATCTCGTCTGGATCATCGGTTTGTGATATATTTCATGTTGTTAGATATCCATTATGGTGACTATATAAGGAGACTAGGTGCAGGGATCTCGGCATACATTGTGAGACAGGTGTCACACAGGTTAGACATTCTCTTAGATAACCCAAGTGACACTCTTTACATGTCTGCACAGGGTTCATCTGCCTCCGTTTTCTGTACCTTTCCATTATTATTACCCCTGCTGACAGACGCATTACCATTATAACAAGTAGTAGCTAATACGGGTCCTGACGGGGGAGTCGTTACATGTGACGTGTCTAATTGCTGGAAAGAGAAGTATATGTTTGCTTTTCCCTCCCATAACCTAGTACTTCACACCAGGAGGAGAAAGCCGTGTTTGTCTGTTCCCCCAGCCCTAAACTCTCACAAGGTGAACAGAGCGGCGCCTTTCTCATCCACATGATAACCCCCCCGTCACTGCTGCTCTTTAGGCTGCCCCAGGTTTTGAATTATGAACGTTGTAAATAATTCACATCAAATATTTAATATAAATTATTAAAGTTTCTGTCGGGTCTCACGTTTAACGTCGCTCTACAAATCCGAGCAAGTCGTGATGAATGCCAATCTGCAAACACGCACGTTCTGGATGGAAATGCTATAGGCAGAGCTCCACCCTCTTACCCAGCGTCCAGTCACTGGGCAATATTCATTTTTTCAGACCGTTTTGTATGAAATGTAGAGAGGGAAGGATTGGGACTTGATTATTCCTGCTATAACTGGCGGACGGGAGACTCCATTATGGCCTAGTACTGTAATAATCCTATACATTTCAGACGTAGGTAGTGAATATAGAGGGTATCTGTTGTATGGTATCCTTCATGTTGAAATTTTGTCTATTTTATTCTTGTTTTTTTATGCTTTGTTATATACTTTTGTCTTGAAGTTATATTATCTTTGCAAATCAAATTTTTTTGGATTTTAAAAATGTTGGGTTGTCATAAGAACCAGGATTAACACTAAAGCTTCATTACAGACACAGTGGATAACTCTTACAGCTGATTATTGTAGCCTAAGGCTAAAGTAAAGTAAATTACCAACATCCAGAGGTCCGTTTGTAACTAGGGGCCGTCTGTAAGTCGGGTGTTCTTAAGTAGGGGACTTCCTGTATTTCCTTTTTTCAAAAGGCCTAATCTTATGTAACTTCTATACGTACCAATATGGAGGCAACTTTTAATTGTGACCATGTATATCTGTAAATAGATGTATATCTAAGTATATCTGTCTCTAACAAACCCCTCCACTTACACTCCCTCACCACTACGCCATGTTTTTGTCGACATTTTAAGATCATGAAAATAAGACAGAGAAAATTAAATCCGTCCATTATTTCTTTTTTCACCCAGACTAAATGCACCATTTTGATCAGAAATTTAGAGGTTCTGCAAAAGAAACATTTTTATTTTTAACATTGTTGTCGGTGGGGAAACAGATTGGATGCCTAATGCACAGAATACTGTCTGTTTTCAATCAATGAACTTTGTATCTGATCACTTGAGATACATTTTTTTTTTACCTCCACAATGTAAGTTTCTAGTTCAGAAAACAAATCTAACATGTATTATATAAGTGATCAGTTTTAAGTACTGATGTCATTGGCTTATCAGCTGCAAGGAAAGATCCTGAGGAAACCCCTGTAGCCTGACATAAACTTTGGAGTAATTGTGTGGTTTTACTGACTGTAGCAGGCAGACAGATCCGTCCTCACATCAGCGAGTGCGCATAAAAAGGCAAATTAGAAAGCCGGCGTTTTAACAAACTGTGTACGATCTTCCTGGTGCGTGTGTTCTCCTTACAGCCGCAGGGAGCTTATAGAAATTGCCAATAAATTTAACAAAGCCACCGAGACGATAGACCTCAAGAATTCCCATTTTGTCGCATAAAATTGTAACGCTCGCTGAATTAGCTGCCAAAAAGGGGTCGTCTGTCCTTACGCGAGGTTCCCCCCTTTAGCCCACGTCACAGCTTCTGTTCATTGTCTGCTGGTTTTTTTTTTTTTTTCGGGGGAGAGAGAGAGGGGATATTGGCCAACAATGTAAAGTGACAGAGCACATTCTAGTGTGGTGCGGTTACAGATGTAAGGCTGGATCGCTGACACCAGGAATCACGAGTGAAGTGTTTCAGAGGAGGAGATTATAAATAATCCTATTACACATATGTTGCGTCTTGTGTTTTTTCTCGGCGTTTGTATCCCGCACACCACGAGTGCCTTTTATTTAAGCCGCCGCAGCGAGAGGAAGTTGTACCGTGCGTAATTATTTGCCGCCGGAGGAATTAACCCCTCGGGGACCAGAGCGCAACACATTAACGATTTAGGTGTCGTCAAATGATGATTAAGGTGAAGCGTGCATGATCCACGTTCATAAAGGGATACGGTATAGTAATGTGGGGATTTGTACATCTATATAGATGGATATATACTGTGTGTGTATATATATATATATATCTCTTTCTGGTTTTCGCAACACGTAGCAGTGTATTGTAAATAAGTTTCCGTGCTGTCACCCTCCTGCATCCTGGACCTTGTTAGCGCAGACAAAATTTTTTGAGAGATATACATTGTGGCTTTCGAGCGCAGAACGTCCTGAGATAAAACACACAGACAGACAAAGTCAGCAATAAACACCATCCACTATTACAGAAAGTTTATGTATAGTTCCGTCTGGCAGCGAGTGAACTTTTGAGCTCGAGCTAAAGAAAAAAAAATATTACGTATCATCTTGGCTTTCCCATTTCAGGACTGACAGTCCGTGTACTGGAGTTTTACGGATTTCACGGGTCATAATTTATTTTTCACATTATTGTTACTAGCCGTTCATAATGATAATTATTATTGCTAATGCCGCATCAGTAATGCCTAATATTACAGATGTAATTCCCATTGCTCATGACCATCTGGTCTCGGTAATGCATTGACACCACATTGAATTGCTTTAGATTTCTACCGGGCTCATTTGTTCTATACTAAGTTTTATTATGTAGTATTACTTTTGTGACTTGCTCGGAAACATGACCGTCTTTTATTGCATTAATTGGAAATACTTGTTGCCTGCGTAAATGCATATGTGCAGAATGGGCCAATGGAAAGGGTTACATTTTTGTCTTTTGTTCGGTACCCAATTTATGCTAAATTCTTTAGCTGATTTTGATAATAGGTAGTAAATGACCCGTTTAATATTTTTGTTTAATTTTAGTCACATCATTTTACAAAAATATTGTGATAATCCTAAACTCTTTGGACACTTCTTGTTATATCACTATTCAGCAGGCATCTCCTTAGCTTCAATCAGACAGGATTACATTAAAAGGTTATACCTTTATAATAAAAAACTGCAAAAAACACAGGGTCCACCATTCATAATGGCATGAAGTTCACAAATCTCCTTTTCCATTTTCCTGTAACATGACCGTGCATGTAACATACATAGAGCTGACGTGTTTCGGGCAACACCTAAGGTAAGACTAAGGGCAGTTATTGCCCAAAATGCATCAGCTCAATGTATCCTGTTACAAGAATAACACATTCCCTAATTCACTGTTAACAAAAATACAGCATTTCACAGATATAATTCCAACCTGTCTCTATCCGTTCTAGTGTTTACAATTTTGGTTTCCCTGGATACGACCGTAAAACTGACTATGGTCGGATTCTTCTTAAGAATAGATTCTCCTGTCTGCACACTGCAGTGCTCTCTGCCTCCTGCCCCTCCCCTCGCATTGCAATTCCAGCTCCGACACCGGCACTTCCTGCCAGCAAGCAGTGTGCAGAGCCTTAATGTAAAAGCTACAGACAGGAGGCATATAGCAGAGCTGACTCTGTGTGTGTTATAGGTGAGATGTAGCAGAGCTGAGAGTGACTTTGAGGGAGATTTATCAGAAGTGTCTTACAGCAGAACTGTAATAAATCTCCCTCATTGTGTTTTATAGCCATATAATGGATCTCTTCACCTTTCATCTCTCTTTTTCTATGAGTCAGACACTAGTAAAATGTTCAGAAGATAAATGAAAGTGTAGATGAACCCTGTACCCTGATAATCTAAGCACATTGTCAGCACACAGCATCTCCTATCACAGAGGGATCATGAAGTGTCTGCTCAGAGTCCCTGCCCACACTCTTCTTACACTGACTAGTCTAGGGAGTGATAACAATAAACAAACAGCAATAAAACCGACCAAAATTGCAAAGTAAGGGGGTTAACAATTATCTTTTATTGTGTAAACCTCATTAGTGGATTAAAATTTGAAAACTTTGTTTCCTGGGGAAAAAAAAAATTCCTTTTAAGTTGAATTTGTATGTAAGTTGGAACAGGTATATTTTATGATTGTAACTCCAGGCAAATTGTTTTGTCCCTGTGACAACTGTATTTTCTAAAATTTTCCCTGTCTTGGGAACAAAGGTTATCAATAAAGCTCCATTACAGACACCTTACAGCTGATCATTGCAGCCTGGGACTATAGTAACATCCAGAGAGATTCACCAGAGGTCACAGGGGGCAGAGAGGCCCTTTTGTAACTAGGGGTCGTCTGTAAGTCAGGTGTCCTTAAGTCGAGGATTTCCTGTACTTAAGGAGGGGGGTTAAAAGGTGAATTCCCTGGTAATTTTTTTTTTTTTTGGTTCGTTGAAATGACTTCTCTGATAAGTGGTGAGAACACAGAATGTATCACTATGACTAGTGAGAAGGTGGGTAAGTCAGTGGACCCATCTGTAGTTGTATGGTCTAGCTGTCAGATCCAGTGCAGCATGTCCAGTGCTTGGGGCAGGACACCCCGGCAGCTGTAGTGCTGTGATACAACTACACATACGCACAACACAGGCCAACTCTTCTAGAGCTAAAATGAGTCCTAATAACTGCAGGCAAAGCCGCTGCCTCTCCTGCTGGGTTTTCTAATGTTATACATATCATTAAGCATACAATACTTACATTGGATATTCACTAGGGGAACTTGGAATATTGCAGTTTCTGAAATACAGAATTTCATGAACTCATACAAATGTGCAAACTCCTGATGTATAGTATTGTATCGGCTGCGCAGTGAAATAGTAATGAGTGTGTTGGTATATTCAGTGGCTACTATTCCAGCTCACCGAAAATATCAGGAGTCTAGATTAAGGCTTTGGTGGTGATCGCTATTCAATCAACGATGAAGTAGTCGATGGTTTGTAATCCACCTTTTATTCTAATGACAAAATACTTTGAAGTGTAGGTTTGAAGTTTTGCAAAAGCCTCAGATGAGATGGAAAAAAAAAAACGAATTAAGGCCAAGATCACGTCTGTGTCCGGCAGGTTCTGTTACACTAACGGGGGAAAAATTGCATTACAGAGGGCGTGTTTTTTGTCGAATATTAACAGAGAAGGTCTGTTAACTAATCAGATAACCTTGGTTTTTGAGTGTAACAAAAAAGCCCAGAAGCAGGTGTGAACGGGGTCTAAGAGGCAATATTCACTCTACCAGTAGAAAAATAACTACCCCTTTAAAACTGATGAAATTGCCACAAGAAGTGTCCAGTCTAAAAGCTGCCATAATGAAATCGCCTAGGAAGTCATTTATTAGCGGAATGTTACCAATGCTTATTGATACCAGCTAACTAGTTATCTATCTATCATCTATTTCATGTTTGTCTTATCTATCTCATATCTATCTATGTATCTATCTATCTCATATCTATCCCTCTCTTCATCTATCTATCCATTCATCTATCTATCTCATATCTGTCCCTCTATCCATCTATCTCATATATGTCCCTCTCTTCATCTATCTATCCATCTATCTATCTATCTATCTCATATATGTCCCTCTATCAATCTATCCATCCATCTATCTCATATCTGTCTCTCTATCCATCTATCTATCTCATATATGTCCCTCTATCAATCTATCCATCCATCTATCTCATATCTGTCCCTCTATCCATTTATCTCATATCTGTCCCTCTTTTCATCTATCTATCTATCTATCTATATATCTATCCATTCATCTATCTCATATCTGTCCCTCTCTTCATGTATCTATCCATCTACAGGCGGTCCCCTACTTAAGGACACCCGACTTACAGACAACCCATAGTTACAGACAGACCCCTCTGACCTCTGGTGAAGCTTTCTGAATGCTTTACTATAGTCCCAGAATGCAATAATCAGCAGTAAGGTGTCTGTAATGAAGCTTTATTGATAATCATTGGTTCCATTACAGCAAAAAATGTTTAAACTCCATTTGTCACTGGGGCCCAAATTTTTTTTGTCTGGATCTACAATTATAAAATATACAGTTTCGACTTACATACAAATTCAACTTAAGGGCAAACCTCCGGACCCTATCTTGTACGTAACCCGGGGACTGCCTGTATCTCATATCTGTCCCTTTATCTATCTATCTATCTATCTATCTATCTATCTATCCCTCTCTTCATCTATCTATCCATCTATCTCATATCTGTCCCTTTATCCATCTATCTCATATCTGTCCCTCTATCCATCTATCTATCTATCTATCTATCCATCTATCTCATATCTGTCCCTTCATCCATCTATCTATCTATCCATCTATCTCATATCTGTCCCTTCATCCATCTATCTATCCATCTATCTCATATCTGTCCCTCTATACATCTATCTATCCATCCATCTATCTATCCCATATCTGTCCCTCTATCTATCTATCTATCTATCTATCTATCTATCTATCTATCTACCTGTCTTTTTCATATCTCTCTGTCTGTCATTCTATCGTCTCAATGTTTTTGTCCATGTTCATCTCAGTGTAGCAGTCACTGGATCTTGTAATTTCAGATATTTGGTTATAGACAACCCTAGTTCCAGATCTATGTGTACATACAGCCATACATGCATGTTATGTGTATAGGTATATTGGAGATCTGTCTCATCTTTCTTGTATATATTTATGTATCTTTATCTTCTATTATCCATCGATTACCGTATCTATCATCTAATATTTATTATCTAATACTATCTATCTATCTATCTATCTATCTATCTATCTATCTATCTATCTATCTATCATCTCAGTGTTGTTTCCCCAAGCATAAAATAAAATGGAGCAGCCCCCGGATCTTGTAAATTCAGATACTTAGCAGATGCCGATAAGTTTGGCAATTATCATTTTCCTTTCTTTTCTTCCTCCGTCTTGGCGAACAGTAGTAAAACAGTGTGCGGTAAAAGTGTTTAGAGAGGGAGATAAATAAGTTGAACAGTTTTGCAATGCAAAGTGGTTGGTGGTATGTGTATTTTTTTTTCTCTGAGCCTTTCTTGGCTTCTTCTAAACTGCTATTGTGAGCCCCAAGCAGATTTTCCCATTGCTAATGTCCTAGAAGTATTAATTCACTTTGAAATGCTAATTAGAGGGCATTATGCAAGAAATGAGATTAAGTGGCAGCGTGAAGCCATTTGCCTGTCAGTAAATTGAGAGTTTTAGCATCAAGAAGAGCTTTGTTTTTTTTTTTTTTTCCTGCGCGTTTTCCTCGATTTTTGCATATAAATAAAATTGATTGAAAGCACTCAAGAAGCTTCCAGAACCGAGCAAGATCTTTCCATCTTTCCATCCGCCCTTTGTACAGATCCAAAATATAAAAAGCAACAAAGTAATGGTGAAGGCTGCAGACTGGTCCGGGTTGCGTAAAGCACAACTTTAAGTGACCCGTGCGAATATTTATAGTGCAGGCTCATTATCATGACATAAGTTACTCATTATAGTTTTATGTGTTCATTCATTTAGGAAAATAGAGCAAAATAATAAGGTGTGATCAATACATATTATCAGTCACCACAAACCTGGCTTGGAAGCTGAGCTGCAGTACCTGGTCCGGCCACTACACCATGTATTTAGCTGTATACCTCCTGCAGCAGCTGATACCAGATTATTGGTGAGGGTGTTGGGCCCCCACTGATCTGGTAGTTAATAGATGATCACTATCTCTTTCTAGGACAATCCCTTTGAGTTGGGATAGGTACAGGTGGTTTCATGCCAGTAGGTGTTACAACAAATGCCTTGTACAGCCTCATGTACCTGGTGGAGCGAAGTGTGCACCTGTTTTGTCATTGTGCCACCATAGTATACCTGGCACATTTCCATCTTTCTGGGTGACTTCAGGGGCCTTTAAAGTCAATTTTAGGCAATTGCTGGAACATCTGAGATGGGAGCATTCAAATTACTGCTGAAAATTTGAGCAGTACCGCACACATGCCCAATTATTTTACTACCGCATGCAGCAGCTTTCATTCAGAGAACGTTTACATGTTGCATTTAAGGGTGGTGACACACATGGCAATTTTAGGTAGTTTTTTGTTAGTAAAAAAAACGCATGCGTTTTTGACCAGTTTAAATTGAGATAATTGGTCAAACCTGTTGAAAACGAATGCGTTATTTAACGATCTAAAAACGCGCTAACTAAAAACGTCTAAAAAATGGCCTAAAAACGCCATGTGTGTCACCACCCTAAAACTGCATTGTAATCAGTTTTCATGTGGTTTTAGATGCGGTTTCTTATTTGAACAGGTGAAAGACCTGAACTGAACAGGTGAATCGTATTTATTGAACTGTTTCCCCTTTTAAAATGAAATTCACCTGTTCATTTAATGGGGAGATTTATAATGGTTTCTACTCCTGAAAACTGGCGTAGACACCCTGCAACCACCAACAATTGCAATGATGTCCTCCTTTACGTGGTAGCATGGAGGGGCGTGAAGGGGGTCAGGGGGAGTGGCGCACTCGCTGCAGCAGGTTAACGCTTGTAAGTAAGTGTGCGCCTGCTGCGCATATAAGACCAGTCATAGAACGTAACGCGCAGCCCAGTCCGCAGGTACATTAGGATGCAGGAGCCTTTTGATGTATCGGGAGGGATGAGAATTTCATCATACACCAACCCACGATAAATCTCCCCCAATGTCTTTCACCTGTTAAATTAAGAAAATTAAACCTACAAGACTACAGACTACATAAAAACTGATTGCAGTGCAGTTTTATCTGCAATGTGTGAACACACCCTCAGGGAATCATTACAAGACCTAGTACAATAATTAAGAGGGATTTTCAGCCCTGAAATCCTCAAATAGGTGTGCCCTTACATGCATGGATACAAGGGACCTTCTTGGCTCTTTGAAGGTCCTCCAATGGTCCTTAAACTGCAGGACTCTTTTCTCAAGAAGGTTGGTTCTGGTACTGTATATAGGGAGTTATAATGTCAAACCATTTAAAAGAAAATTGGCTTGTGGTGGACCAATAATTTTAGTACGGTCCACGGCCTATTGCGGTCTTAATCCAACCCAGGCGCACAGAACTTCTAATTTGTATGTGGATCTAAACTTTATTTGCTCTACAGCAACATTTCATTTTAAAACCATATGTTTAATATTCTGCTGACAGCCCAGACTACACAGACTACACAGACTACACAGACTACAGTATCCGAGTGGTTTACTCAGCTTATTGAAGGTGGTGGACTCCTTGTAAATTTCCCGTTCTCCAATGTTCACCTGGTATCCTGCAGAATTGTTTCCCATGCAATCTACCAGCTGAGGTTGGCCACTTTCTGCTAGCTGCTTTTTATGTTCACTACTTTTCATAGTAAAAACACGTGTTGGAGTGTTGTGTAAATCGGTTGGTCACATGCACCCGTGTCCCCAAGCAGCGTTTCCACAGTTGTGAGAAGTAAGAATTGGAGCAGACGTTGTATTATTAGTAATGCCTTAGCTTTATTTTATGACCGCCGAGAGCCATTTGTTAGAAAGTGGCCAACCCATTTAAGTCAGAAAATCGCTGTCGTCAGCAGATTCCAGTGGACATCAATATTCTCGGAAAACTAGGCCAAACAGTCACGTATAGCCACATGGGTTATTGCGCTTCCAGCTTCAGCTGTGGTATATGCAAACCAATTCTAACCCAGCAATGGTTTGCGAAAAAAGAGAACTTAATTGAAAATATTTAGGGCAAGTTAAGGGGGCAAAGTGACCACTACAGTTTTACTGCCTCTATAATATAGGCGACAGTAGACTTGTACAGACCCCTGCCAAATATGTTCTACACCTGCAGGGATTCCATGGGGAAACATTAATACAATCACTCAATGCAGGTAATGAGTTTTCATGAATCAACTACATGACCACTAAGTCCGCTGTCTCTACTAATAATTCCCGGGTAAAGATATCTTCCATCACAATCTATCTCGTTAGTTAGTGGTGATGCATTATATGATAATGAGAACCAACAGAACCACTAGCCTGTGACTAGTAAGAGCAAAATACCCGTCATATCCAAACAAAATTACAACATGGAAGAGTTTTTTTTTTTTTTTTTCCCCTTCTTCTTTCAGAATTTAGTGATGGTTTTAACAATATTGGAACCTCGCTGTTACAAAATAATGCATTTTATTATGCTTTTTGGATTAAGTATTACATAAGACAAGACGAGACTTTTAAGACTTCCACCAACACTTTGCATCAGGTTGTGGTAGTTTTGATTTTTATCTTTAGCTTTCACTGTTTCTAAACAATCCATATCAGGTGGGTGGTCCTGAATCTAAAGAGAGAGTCTGGCTCCACCCACCTGACAATAGAGAGCCTAAGTAGCACATTTGTTGCCCAAACTAATGCTATACTAATACTAATGATTTTTCAGTAATGGTCGGTGCTACAGAGGGGAAAAATGGTCCTGATCAATGGTACCTATTAAAATATACAAAAGGAGTTGCTTTAAAATTCACATAAATGAAAGTTCTATTATAGAACTACTAAGTAGATTAACGCAACTCAATGTAAACATATAAGTAAAGGTAGAGTGTCCACCATGGCTCAGCCTAATCTGACACCTACTTCTTCAACAACGGCTCATGTGTAATAATTATTTGACACTTTTTTGATAAATTTCGGTTCTCAGTTTGCCTGAAGATTTGTGGCCTACGATTTCTAGATTCCTATGGAAGCAAATATGCAACAAGTTATACATTGAATAAATAATATAGCATTGAGAGGCTACAAGAATGCAACAAAGCGCTAAAAAACGTAACTCTCCATTCCTGTGCTGTTTATCTGGCCAACACTGCTGCCGCCCCGGTGATGTGCTTCACGTCTGATGCACCGATTTATCAGAAGGCTCTGCAGCCAATCACAGGTCTGACCTCTACAATTTAGGCTGGTCAGTGATGTGCCGTTTTTTTAAAAGGGGTCACTGCTGAGGCCTTATTCTACACTTCCATTTGCAAGGTTAGTGAAGACCCTTTTAAAGGGAACACATTGCCTATATGTTTTTCAGCAGTGTTCATTGATGTGTATGTTAGAGTGTTGTGGGCATGCTCTGTGACCTGTGCAGAGGTCAGTGCACTTCTCAACCCTCCCTGCAATTATGATGGGATGACTGCGGGAGTGCGTGATAGATTTACCTTCCAATCTTTGTCTTTAACTCTAGAATTTAAGTGAAGAAACTACAGATTTTTTTGGATTTGCCCATAATAATCGTAATAAATAAATATTAATTCTATAGCACCATCATATATGCATCGGTTTACAGGTCATGGGGCACATCTCCAAATAACAATAACATGGTCAAACAAAACAATAGGAATGAAGGCCCTGCTCACAAGAGCTTACGATCTTTGAGCATAACATCAGTGCTACCTTTGTGCATTGGATAACGCTCACAATTGCCTTTTATTTCATCTTAAAGGGATGAATTGTCAGATTGTTACTCCCAGACATCAATTAAAAAACAATTGGATCCCATTATTGTATAATTTCTGATCACACCTTACATTAAAGTATCTACAGCCAAAGTCATCAAGCATGTAGATGGCAAGGATGTCTATAGGATAGAACAAGCTGCACGTTCCCAGCTCTGCTGTTTCTTACAGCTACGTCTGTTTCCAAGTCTTGTGAATTCCTGTCCCTAAACCCTGTCACAATATGACTTAGGATTTTAGCCTTATGGTCAAAATGTGCAATGATTCCTATTTGACCTCATGGATGTATATATCTTACCATTCCTGAGTAAATTACCCCTCCATAAAAAGTACAGACAGCGATTGTGCAGAGCCGAACATGATCCATAGCGCCAATGTGTGAGTTTTATGGCATTTTATGCTGAAGTTTTCTCAAAAATTATAGCACAATCCTGTCACTATAAAACCCGATGATAGGTAATAACAGGCAGGGGGAGGATTTCAACATTTTTTTTTTCTTGTTGTTCCTGAAGAAATTGATTGTTTTTTTCCTTTTTTTTTTTACACAAGCAAACAGCAAGCTCTGGGAAAATTAAATTGTTGCCTAGACAATAGATATTATAGCATTTATCAGGATTAAAACTAAAGAAATCTACTTATTGTATGCGTGGAATGGATATCCTCCACAGAGTAGCGCTATTTTACCCCAAAATAACAGGTTTCAGGAAATTTGAGGCTTTGATTGGTGAAATCTAACAATATTATTATGGAGACTGGAGGGATTCATGATACACTGGTGCATGATACACTGGTGCATGATGGTCCCCCGGCACCTCTTGAATCTTTCAGCAGGCTTTGACCTCTTGATATATCCTGCTGCAGTTGTACGGCTGGGTTGTACTACATGAGGTGTGATCTGGCCTGCACCACTTCCTGGACCCCTATGCCATCAGGTACGCCCCATCTAGGGCAAGTGGGGAAATGGGCAAAATTTTCTGGACATATTCCAGATATAGCGCCTATTTCAGGGCTTGTATACCAAAATACAGGCCCACAAGCCCTGCTAAACCCCCCCACCCTTCATGTTTAAAGAGGTCATCTGAAGACTAGTCATTTCAAAGTGGTATTCCCACGAAGACAAGTTTCTTATATATACTCAGGGTAGCAAAATAACACATTCTCTAATTCACTGTTATGAACAAAAATACAGCATTTCACAGATCTAAGTCCAACCTGTTTCCTCTTGCCCCTAGACGCAACCCTGTAACTTCTGACTTTAGGATCGGGTCGCCATCTTGGATTTCTCTGTGATGGCTGTGCTTCCTTAATTTCTGTGTCTTTCTGCTCTGAGCCTGTAGCCCCGCCCCCAGCACGGAGCTCACAGATTCACTTCCTGCCAGCAAACAAAAGCTGCAAACTACAAGGAGATAAATGGTCCAGTGGAAGGGGCAGGCAGGAACATGTCTGCGAGAACAGATGAAGCAGAGCTAAAAGTGTAACAGTGTAAAAGCCTGTCAGCCTCTGTCATCTCATCATCTCTCATCTGTCTCATCTCTTTTTATGTGTCAGTGTGTTAGTAAAATGTCAGTAGCCAGATAAAAGTGTATGTACACCTGTACCCTGATAATCTAACCACATTGTCACCCCACAGAACTAGATGGATCATAATGTGTCCATACTCTGGGATTTTGCACTGAGCAGCCTAGGGAGTGATAGGAGCTAAAACCGCAATTAAAGTAAAATTGGGGGTAAAAGTAAGGGGTTAAAATGAACTTTATTGTGTAAACATCACTAGAGGATTGAGATGAGTGAATTTTTTTTGCGTGGGAAAACCCATTAATGTAGGTGGGACATCAACTTGGGATATTTTAACTGTTGGTCAAATTGGAAAAAGTGGGCTCACAGATTGATTTACAAGCATGGCATGTAGTACTTGTTTTCTCCTGTAGTAGTCACTGCAGGGGGAGTGATGCTCTCCCCCTACAGTGGCCACTACAGGAGAAAATTAGTACTACATTCCATCCATCATAGACTGATCATTGGAGATTTCTGAAGCTGGATCCAGTTTTCTCAGTGTAAAGGGATCAGTGGTTCAGCATTTGTACTGACACTCTATCCAAACTCTATATTATAACAGATATTAAGATGCCTTGTACTTGGCAACCTTCACTATACAAATTATACAGTTTCTCTTACTGTGATTATTGGATTACCTTTTGATCATTAAAATTCTAGTTCTGCTAATGCATAATGTTGATTTCCATCTGCAGTTTTTCTCCAGTCCAAAGTTTTTATTTTCCAGGGCGTCAAGTACATTGCCCTTGGACAAGCTGCCTATAACAATCAAACAAAATGAAGAAATGATAACAGCACAGTCTTACAAGCCTTACGTACCCAAAATTCTGAGACGAATAGCTCTACCTGCAGCAAATGCTAAAATATTCAGTTATTTATTACATTGTAAACATGGATATGTTGTTGCCATAACAGCCCTGTAAGTGACATGTAGGAATGGAAATGGAAAAGGACACTTACCTGCCCAATTATATAATATAATCAGTAATCTGTACTTATATACATATTATTATACATGTCTCGGACATCACTTTGTCTCCATCCATGGACGGATTGCCGCTATTCTAGCAGCCTGATTTTTTGTTTTCTGGAGGGGGGAGGAATCTGTCTATTCCGACTTAATGAAATCTGCAACATCCAAACAACCTGACTTATTTTTTTGCAAATTGATAGCGGGGACACTGCCAGCTCTGTTTTGCATGACAAAATGCTACTCGTCTTCACTTCTCTCTTGTACTCAGGGAAAAGGAAAATTAGAGATTTTTAGTACGTCTGCACATCATTAGAAAGCTGTATGGAGTAGGTGTATACAAACTACTGTCTCTTGCTTGTTGCTTATAGCAGCTACTCTCAGATACTAGGATACAACACTTTGCTCACCAAAAGTGTGTGCGATTCTGTGACTATTTGGCAGTAAGAATACAAATCTTGCGGAGATTCTAGAAGTGAATTGGAGTTTTTATTGATGTCTATGCTGGCATAGGAGAGTGTGACTGACTAGTGACCATAGTGACAGTCACTTTACATGTATTGCAGGGTCATATTGTGTTCTTCGGGTTTTGCAGCTTTAATGATATGTTCCATAAACCGATGAGTATGTATTCAGCCAGGTCCATAGGTGCACACCGGCTAGCTCTTACTTGCACCAGCACTGTGCACCTAAGGCCGCAGTGCCCTCCCCTTTCCTACAGGGTCCGGGTCCAGCTGGACCAATAGTATGCCCCGCCCCTGAGGAAACTTGAAGATATGCTGGTAGTAGATATAAGGAGAATCGGCAAGGGAAGGATGTCTTATTTTTAAACAGTTTTTTAATTTTTTTTTAATTGAATCAATATTTTATCAATCCCCAAATTTGAATTTTTTTTTTTTTTTTGGTAAAAGAGAATAGATCTATAGGGATATAACACTCAGCATTGATGCCGATTAGCCACCTGTGTTGGACCTATAAGAGAATGAAAGTCAAGTGGCTGTTCCGAGTTATTACAACTCGGCTTCTATCCAGGTATATAAGAGCTAAACTTGAGTAACCCAGCGCTGTCACTACACAGAGAACGTAGCTGTGATCCTGACTCTGTTCTCTTAGATCTGGCACCAGCAACCCTACAAGAAGATCAGAGAGAGAGGGGAAGTTTCTGATAAATTTTGATATATTACTTTTTATTTCTGAGATGTAAATCAGATCTGTTTCACACTTAAATTATTGAAAGACTCGTGCCTGAAAAAGCTGTCGTTCATTACTGGTGAATAGAGGCGCAGGAAGCTTACAATTAAATGGGTCGTCTTCTATATGGGTTTTATAAAAACTACCCGAGCAGCGTCTTTACCCTCTGCTGCCTGACTTACCCAGCAGTAATAATAACACAGATCACAGCGCTGCTGCTATGTCACCCCAGAGGTGGCTGCACGCTGACCTGTGAGGAATAATTGTGAGAGCACAGTGGCACTGATAGATATTATTACAGATTGCCTGTCCTGGCTGGAGCTCTGCAGCAGGAAAGCAACTTGTCTTGTTCACAAAGTGCTAGTGTTTGTGCTCTTATCCACAGCATCAATATAAGCCATTCTGTCAGCGGCCTGGCTGTGGTCAGCAGGAATGTAAATATTTGTAGGGTTAGTGTCTTCTACAGGCTTCAATCTACTGCGAGAAATCTGTTCTGTAAGTAGATTCCCGGAAAACAGTTTTCCATTCATCCGGAAAACAATTGTCTTTGTTATCGGAGAGGCAGGGACGGTGCTTGTGCAGCCACCAAATCCAGGCTTGCTGCCACTAGCTGGTGGTAGCCATTGCCAACACATACTTCCCATGCGTCAGTGCCAGGATACGGGTACAGAGAGGGGATTTATCCCAGCCCTGACAATTTCCATATTGTTGAATGGATGGTTAAATGGTTTTACACGAGAACCAAAACGCGGAAAGGCAGAATAACGACAGAAATGTTCATGTTTCATTTTCTGCTGATGGCTGCATAGTGAAATGTTCATTGCGAGTCATATACTGCACAGTTGTAAAAATCCGCTTGCACATATATTATATATTGTTAAGTTGTCACATCATGGCAGCCAGATGCTATCCTGAGGATCTTACCCTTACAGCTGCTAGTCATGTGCTCTGAAGCACAATGTGGAAACTTCTGGCCCCAGTCTATTAAAGGGCCCCTAGCTATAATGGTAATAATATTCCTTTATCTATATAGCGCACACAGATAACGCAGCGCTGCACAGAACCTGCCAAATCAGTCCCTGACCCCAATGGGGCTCCCAATCTAATCAACCTACCAGTATGTTTTGGAGTGTGGGAGCAAACCATGGTGAGAAGATACAAACTCTTTGCAGATGTTGACCCTGGGACCTGAACCCAGGTAACTAGCGCTGCAAGGCTGTAATGCAAACCACTCAGCCACCGTGCTGCCCATAGCTACGTGTCATTTATAATACAGAGGAGCCCTTCAAGCACTCGGGTCCAGCAGCAAACTGTAGCCATCTTGCTCTTTTGTATTTTATTAAATTAGTTATTTAAAGGTAGACGTTAGTGGCATTAATATAGGATATGCCACCGATGTCCTATCAGCAAGGCTGCGGCCTCCACTGATCGCTGGGTCAAAGTTACATCAACTTTTTTTATTCTTTCTGCTGCTTTGTTCCAGAAAGTAAGGAGAGGTTATAGTTTATGGACCCCAGCAGGTCTTAAGTTGGTGGAATATTTCAAATTTCTATCATAAAATGATCCCTATAAGTAAAAGTAAAAAAAAAGGTAGTGTTAAATCACCTGAAGGCCCTAAATCAAATTGCCTTCTACCTGTATGAAGTCTTCTAACAAGTGATACTGTATTGTAGAGATGGGAAATGTTATAAATGTGCTGATTCTGGACACATGCGCTGTTTTAGGATGTTTGAGGACCTTATAAAGGTCCTTTTAACTGCAAAACTGAAAGCAAAACAAAGGAACTCCCTCCTTTCCCAAGATGCTTGGTTCTGGTACTGTATCCATGCAGTAAATGTCAACCCGTGACCATCTTTATCTGCCCGGATCAGCTTGTTAAATAAAAAATAAATAAAAGGAAAATCCCTTCAGGACATGTACAGTATAACGGCTGCTAAAGCCATTTTTATGATCTCTGTTGCAGGAAATGAGGCTAAATGACAATAATACAAAATTGTTATTCATTCTCCTGGTGTATAATCCTGATGAAGAGACCAAAAGAGTCTTTAAATGTTGGCGCCCTTTAAAAAGCTCTTGAATCTTGACATATTTTCCCTGCCTGAAGGGATCCTTTCGGGTTTCTTGACTCCCGTGATGGGGCAGGGTCATTGTTAGAAGTCTGGACATACAGTAGTTACATGACTTTGTTCTCTACTACTGATTTATATAACAGTTCAGCGAGTTATAGCCATATAAAAGAGTATTTGTGCACACTATATACACTGCTGTGCTTGGAATAGGAACATTCTATGCCATGAAGTTTGGATTATTTGCCCCCATACTGTTCATTGTCTGGAGGTGTAGTAAAACTATTATGTCCTGGGTGTTGCAGATGTGTTGGTTCCTCTACTCCTCCACATACCTCTTCAGTGTCTGATCGCTCACTGTTTACCATTGTTGATGGATATAGGGCGCCTCCTATCTCTCTTCCAGAAGTGTTATATCGGTGATATTTTCCAGAGGTGGACAATCTCTTTGAGGATGAATTTATAGACCTGTAGCACTGGCGTTATTGATGATTCGTCTGCAAATGTTTTCTATAATTTATTATGTTTGATATTATACAACAATTTGTTACGATGCGAGACTGCACACAGCGAGGATGGCGGCATTGGGAGCTCAGCTTTGTACAAAAGGAGGATTTGGAAAGAGCGGACTGTCTGGCTTTTTTAATTTTATTTTATTTTTATATTTTTTACACTACCCAAATATTTAATTTTCCCTTTTTCTGTCATTAAAAAAAGAATACTGTCATACTGCACATAGGAACTTTTAGTAGAGATGGGATTATACAGTGCTCAGTGAGGTTTCTAGACTAAATCATCAGAAGCGCTGCCCTTTGTTCAGACTCCCATTATAATCCCATAACCACAAAAACCACCAGTCCCGTTAATGAAAAAGAGGGATCGAGACGACGCAAGTCCAGCTTTTATCTTAATCGGAATCAAATTCTGTCTCTTTCAGCCAAGAATCTTTTTTATTAGAGAGCGGTCTATAGTATTGGTACTCATCCTATGTCATTGGTGCTGGAATCTTGCTGAAGACCAGAGATGTGAAGATCTCAGCCTTGCATTGGAAGTTTGGGTTTGGAACAGTCTGCAGGTTAGAAGCCCAAAAATAGACGTGCTCCCGTGATATACACTTTATATAATAACCTAAACATTGTACGTGTGCCCTGCCCCATATGCATGTTCTTGGTTGAAAAATCTATATTTTGTTGCGTGCAATGAAGGGTTAATAATGCGTTTTCATGCATGTACAAATCTTTACCGTCTCCTTTTTTAAGTCCATTCCAAGGACATGATCATTAAAACTTCTCAAACTAAGATTCCTAAGGGAGGCTACAGAGTTCACCCCAGTAATTCATCTGACTTGTATTTATACATTCTTTCACCCTGAGGTATATACATTTTCCTTTTCGGTTTGGGAGGACTGTAAAGGAGATCTAAATCTATGCTCAGTGTAGATTTCCAAAGATTCTTCCAAAGAAATTATATAGAATTTCTTCTGTAAAGCACAGAAAATAAAGATGTGTAGGATGCAGGAGTTCACCAGAAGGGTAGATGCTTCCAGGTTACAAACACCTTTTTTGATCTTTTCATTTTATTTCCATAATAATTGCTTTATAAAGCGCACACAGATAACGCAAATCGGTCCCTGTCCCCAATGGGGCTCACAATCTAAGCAACCTACCAGTATGTTTTGGAGTGTGGGAGGAAACCAGAGGATCCAGAGGAAACCCACGCAAACCCTGAAAGAACATACAAACTCATTGCACATGTTGACCTGGATGGTACTTGTACCCAGGACCCTAGAACTGCAAGGCTGTAGTGCTAATGACTGAGCCACCATGTACGGTGCCGTGAGCCCATAGAAGTATATACGGCCGACATATAATGTGTGTGAATGTAGCTTAGGGATGGTTCTGAAAGTCAGAAGGAGCTTTTCTTTATGCAGAGAAAAGTATCAGTATCGGTGTACTTTGTGAACCAAAAGGCAGAGGCGCTCTTTAAGATCATATAGGACTTTGGTGGACTCTAACAAGTAATAACTTGGTGGTTTGAAATGGTTCCCTTCCTTCCATGCAGCAGTCTGTAATTTTGAATAAGTTTGGTGAAATAAACCCAAAGGTTTCAAGGTGTTGTCTCTCTAATTTACAATAACTAGCATGCACAAACAATATTAAATAATGGGATTCAACACATCACCACCACCAATCAACCACCACCAGAGGCGGTAGCCATAGGAAATCATTCCAACACTTCTTTTCCGGACATCTTGTGTGTCCGTTCCAGGAGGTTTCATGGATGGCTGTTGGGAGACTCCAGGACTCTAGAACCAGGCAGACACAGGGGATTTATCCAGTGTTTCTATGGCTGTTTCTGGCATAGAAGCCCAGAAATAATTGCAATTTCTTGTACACTGCAAAAAATTGCAATTATTTGTGCGACAAAGCCACCGGTGGAGTGAATGGGTATGGGGCGTTCTACTTTTTTGCAAGTTTTTCCGCAAAGCTTTGCCAGGTAGGACTTGGTGTAGTTGTGCTTGGACTTCGTATCTGGCAGGACAGGAGGTGAGCGTGGCCTTTATCATACATGGCACACTATAACCCCCCATAGTGTACATTCTAACCATCTGTGATCTTCCAACAATATTGATTAAATGATGCCTGAGCGATGTATCAGTCTATGAAGATACTGTATATAATGTATAAATATCCCCCATTACATTTGGTTTCTGTCTTATTATTATTAGGGACATTCTTGTTCAGAACAGATGGGAACCCAACACTTTTTATTTAAAAGCACAAAACCAGAAAAAAAGGAGTAACATTGTTCTCTCTTTAAAAAACAAATGACATACGTGTATCTTTATTAATTATTTTTAAAAATTAACGACAGCTGCTATGGTATTAACTGAAACCAATACACTCAATCTGGTGACGCTCTTACAGACAAAGCAATATTAAGGTATTTCCAAACAAACTATAAGCTGATGCCATTTAGAATCGTAGTCATAATCTTATCCTATCAAACAATAAAGTAAGACAACATTTATCATATAGAGCAGTGATGGCGAACCTTTTAGATTCAGAGTGCCCAAACTACAACCAAAACCCACTTTTATGTTGCAAAGTGCCAACATGACAATATGAGCAGTAACTTATTGATCTCTGCTGTATCACAAGTTTCAATCATGTTTGTGTCCTGAGGACATCAATACAATAGAAAGCAGGAGACTTTTGGATTGAAGCTTCCCTCCAGGGTCCCCTGAAGAGGTAGAATCAGGGGACCCAAGGCAGGAGCTAACCCATAACCCATCTCTGTCCACACCTTCTCGCTCCTCCTGTAGTCTTGGCAGTCAAGTAGGTGTAACTTTAAAATAGCACCGAGCGTGGGGCGACCTGGGCTGTCTTGGACTACAGGAGGAAGCCTTGAGTCCTATCTGGTAAATTCTGTACTGGGTGCCTACAGAAAGGGCTCCGAGTGCCACCTCTGGCACCCGTGCCATAGGTTCGCCACCACTGATTTAGGGGAAGGTAAAGAGACCAGGGTCTTAATATATTAGCTACACATTTCGAATGAGGAGTTCTCTTCCTGTCTGCCTCGCCATATACAATGATACAGTAGTGGTCCAATCCACCTAACCTCCGCCATATGTATTCCCACCCAGCTCCAAGAGTAGGGTGTCACCACGCACTTCTTACTTACCCCGAGACCTAAGGGTGCCAATACAGGGTGCAACTGAGATGCGACCGCCCTCATCCAAATTACATATTTTTGCGATAATTGATTATAAAATTATGAAGTGACCATTTAGTGGCTTAACATGATACAGTCACTAAATATTGTAATAACTTTGTAGCGAATTACCTGAGAAATTAATAGGCTGCACCCCGGCCGCACCGTGCATTTCCACCATCAGTGTACACATTAGATGGTTCGCCATTACTTCCAAAATTGGTGAGTTTGTCCAATGTTTATGGTGACCTTAACAGACTACGTATATAATTTAAATTAAAAATAATATATGTACAGTAATTGACATTAAAATAAAACCTGCAGTCTATTATTTCCACTCAGTCTTGAAATACTTATATCTTTTTGTTCATTTTATTTATTGTCCTTTTGTCATTTATAACCAGCTGTGGCTTCTGCTATTCATACACCACCAGATAAACCCCCTTTTAACTCGCTACGAATTGTCTTCACGTACAATGATATCAAAATATTCAGATATTAAAAAAAATAATCCTCTTGGCGACGAGGTGCGCTGTTCTAATATTTACATTTTGCTGTGACATGTCAACATCCCCTCTGTGCCATTTCTGATATGTTGCTATCAATAACTTTGTCAGGCACAATAGAAGCTTCCCATTTCAATCCACCCACCGCTATGTTTAATCACACACTTTTTTTTTTCTTATATACACGAGATGTGAAATTAAGCGAACAATCGGGATGAGGAATCTCCCCGGCTCCTGCCTAGACACTGGAGGCGCGGAGACGTAGAGAAAGCCTTTCTCCTCGGTGTTTAGAATTCACCGGCGCGTTCTGAGCCTCTTTTCAACATGCTTTAAATTTACTACTGCACAACACACCATTCAATATCTGCTCACTTATGTACACTGTAATTGAAAGTATTGTATTTTCAATAGGAGTAAAACAAGATTTCTCCATCGTTACACTGACTGATTAAAGGCTCCTCTTTCCCTATTAAGAAGGTCTGCAATTTCCAAAAGTGTTCTTTGTGTAGTTTTCTTGGTAATACATAACAATTTCTGTGCAGAGGGAGTCGTGCTATACAGTTTCCTGCTGAGAAGGAGCTTAACTTATCAACAGTTCAGAATTTGTTTTTTATTTAGTTTTTTTTTATTATTATTATAAAAAAAAAAAAAAAAAAAGGTATATAAAAAAAAAAATTAAGACCCCCTAAAGGGGCAAAAACTTCTTCATCTTACCTGTCTCCAGTTCTTTCTACCTCCAGAAACATTTACTTGCATAGGTGTGATATCAGTAGCTATGAGAAGCTTTATAGGCCCCTAGTTTTTTGGTTTTATACTTTTTGCTCCCATCTTTCCAATAGCCAGAACTTGTTTTTTTTGTTGAGGGCTTGTTTTTTTTGTACAACAGTTTGTACTTCCTAGTGGCACTTTCCTAGTGCCATGTACTGGGGAGATGGAAAAAGAACTCCCAATGCAGTGAACGTGAACATTTTAAACTCTGCAGTCCAAACGCCACTTCCCCCTTTATTCTTTGTGTCCGTATGACCCATGAGATACCACATTAGCATAGTTTTATTATGTTAAAAAAAAATCTGCAAAGAGTTTGTTTGTTCTCCCAGTGTTTGCGTGGGTTTCCTCCGGTCTCCTCCCACACTACAAAACATACTGGTAGGTTGTTTAGATTGTGAGCCCCATCGGGACAGGTACCAATTTGCCAAGCTCTGTGTGCGCTATATAGATAATAATAATAATAATAATAATGTACAACAAAAATTGCTGTATTATCATATTCTGACTCCTTTAACTTTTTCATGTTTGTTTGTTTTTATTTTTTTTGTTTTGTTTTTTTTTTTGAGGGGCAAGCTGACATTTTCATGGATACGATTTTGTGGACTATACGACCTTTTGATCACCTTTGTTTTTTTTGTTTTTATGAGCGCCGAAAGTGTCGACGTGGACATTCAGAGGTTTTTTTTTGGTTTGTTTTTCTTTATATCGTTTCAGCATTTTGGGACACATGTTAATAATTTTTTTTAATTGTATTTACATATTAAGGAAAGTGGTGATTTATTCCGTACTGTAAATTTGCTGCACCTGGATAAAAACCTGCCACAAAAAGAGGCTTCTGACTGTCATAGCAACAGAGTGCCAAGCCCCCCGATGACACCACGGGCACCTTCGCCAGCACCGATCGCTGGTGGCAGCAGCAAGTGTCTGCTATGTAATACAGCAAACACCTGCTGTGTATGGAGAGGGCTCACCTTGTGAATTTTTTTTTCTATTTTGGCACACTATTAAGCCTCGTCACATGATTATTCAGTTTTGTGGTTGGCTTAGTAAATTTCATCTAAAGAGGTTGACCCAAATTGGTAAAATAAAAAAATAAATAAAAAACAGAGCCCCTTGTAGTCCACGGGGCCTGGCATCACAGCCTAAATGCCATTGAGGTGATAAGAACTGATCTCAACTACCAGACACAGCCCATGGAGAATTAAAAATAGACAGACCCCTGTTTTTAATACTAGACAACCCTTTTTAAGGGAGTTTTCACTCTCCAGAGTTTCTATGAATTTTACTTTTGCCGATTTAATAAAATTGGAAAACAACCTGTCATTTTACATGTTGACAAATTGTTCTGCCACAGATTTGGAATCCACATTGCAGGAAAAAGTGGCGTTTATTCCATCGGAAGAATCTCGTGGAAGGTGGTCTGACGTGGATTAGACCTAAATCCATGAACACATTATAATCCAGGGTCAGTCTCTGATGACTGAGGTGGATTTGTCTTTGTGTAACTGGACAGTACGCGGTCAGGACTTTCTCTGCGGTTTTCGCTTCTTTCAGGTTGACATTACATTTTTTCCCTTGGCCTCCCAGTATTGATCATCCTTTGGGGAAATATTGGATGTTATTAGCTTAAAGAGGGTCAGAGGCAGAGTCGACTTCCAACACGAGTACTCTCTCCGTAATGACGCTGCTATTTATAGATCCCCATTTCATTAGTCGCAGAGTTTCAGGGAAGAGGATTTCTCCTGGGGAATGGGATACTTGAAGTTCATTTTCTCCCTGATACACATTAAAGCACAAGGATGGGGGAAAAAAAACCTGCATGCAGCCCGCGCCTCTCTGTATTTATCTAGGACACGGGCTGACATCTGGAGGAGGCTGCTATTCCTAAATATATATTTGTAGCAAAGTCTATGGCAATGTGAGGGCAGCGGGTTCTGCACAAAGTATCTGACGGTGTGATATCGTTTAACTCCTCTCTTGCCAGTACGATCCTTGCCCTACAGGCACGGTCTAAATCTACTGTTTCATGGGCAGTGTTTGTATCCATTAGACTGGGGTTGGGCAGATTCCTCTCCTGCAACTTGCGGCCTACAAAATACACATAGGTGGCATTAACGAATTGCAATTTTTTTATTTTTTATACATTGTGAATTTTTTTTCTTTATCTTTAAAGAGAATAGGAGTTGGGTTGTCAATTTAAAATTTTTACGGCCACATATCATGCAGGTTACATGCACAATTTGCGTTGTTTGCGTTCACCTTACCATGGAGTAATGTGAACATCTCCTAGCACATTCAGAAGTCACAATTGTCCTGTATTACCCTAATATTGATCAACGTACAATATTTTACGACGTATTGAAAAATAAACTGAAAAAAAAGAATTTACAATGGGGCCAGAAGGTGACAATGTGGTTACGTAGGAACTTACTACGCCAACAAAAATAGGTGTTTTGGACCAATTTGCCCCTAGATTCTTAATTTTATTTTAATTGGAAAAATTTCTGTCTCACATATTTATGTTGCTTTCGCACTAGTACTGAGACAGCGTCCATGTTTCCAGCCTTAGGTCTAGTTTATTAAATCCCACGTGACCCTGGGGAGGAGAAAAACCTGCCCAAAGTGTAGCCCTAATCCTATGTATGAAGCAATGTAGGACACTTTTCTCTATGTTTCTGTTCCCTGCAAGGGTTTGGATTTTTTTAATTGAAAAATGTTATTTTTGTTTTTCATCACTACGTTTTATTTTTCCTGGGAAGGGTGGAGTGGGGGGGGGGATACACAAGTGTTGATCCCTTTAATTAGAAGTGACTGGCGAGCGCTTTCCTCGGGAAGGTATTTATAGTATTTTCTTTTCTGTATTTGCATTCCAGAAATTAAGTCCCCCACGCCAGTGCTCGACATGCCTTTCATACATTAGAATGATGAATTGAGAGCAGAAATGGGGGAAAGACTGCAATGCAATGAAAATTTAATCAGCATCTTCTGCTGCTTTAATAAGGCAAATAATTCTTATTGGTCGGCGCGTTAAGATTTCTAATATTTAATTCATAACAAACCGTGCATTATTTCGCAGCAGTCTCAACAGCTAACACTTTGCTGCCTGCCAATAGGCGACCATAACGGCTTAAAAGCAAATGTAAACGCCTGGTAGGACTAGAACCGATTCGTCAAAATTCACCAAATCTTTTTTACCAAACCTTGTTAATGATGGAGTACCGACACTCGGGCTTCTTGGTGGTCGGTGAAGGTTTAGCCAAAGGTCAGTGTAGTAGTGTATGGCGGTGACAAATCTCCTCCACCCGTGCCGCCCTCCCCTTTCATTACGACGGAACGGATCTAGATGTATATACTTTTTAATTAAACCCTGTTGATATTCCGGAGGCTGGAGACAGACAGTATTAGTGGTATCTTTCAATTTTAAGGTTATTAAGCCATCCGCACGCATTTGAGCTGTCATGTCCAAAGGAAAGAGATGTATGGCAAGAAGCAGAGCCGGCTGCTCCTCTTTGTCATGATATCGTAAGCAGCCGCGCCGGCTCAAGTGAGGCCGCACTACCGCGAATACTCCTAGAGGGTTTAGTAGCACATTTTGCAGATCGTATTCTATTATTCCAGATGCATTTGCCGAATTAGTCCTTTAACTCTTTGCACCATTTGTGCATTTACGGTAAAGCTTTCTATGTGAAACCATATATAGGATATCAGATTGCAGTGAAATACATGCAGGATATGTAAGTAAGGCACGGAGCTGGTTCTTAATGACCTTTGATGACCTTAAAGTTAATAGCGTCAGCAGCTTATAGGAAACCTGCATAATGTATACAGCTACACAGAGACGCTGATTTTACAGCTCATTTTCAGAGGCAGGCAAAGCGACGTTCACCTTATTGGAAGGGGGAATCCTTGTTCTCCTCTTTAATTGATGTCATTTCCCCCAGAGGTAGAGAGCTCCCCTAAGCCCCGGAGCCGGCACAGTCCACCCCGCGCTGCGCCCTGACAGTCTCCGGCCCATGTTTGGCATGACAGGAATTAATACAGGAAGGCTGCAGGAAAGCAGTGATTAATGTCAGGTGGGAAGGGATGCTCGCTTGCTCTCGCTCCGCTTTGATCGGGATTGAGAAGTGGAGAAGGCTCATTTCCTTCGAAGCAGAAAGCAGAGGTCGTAGGGAGTACATTAAAGTCAATTCCTTCTTATCTCCAGTTTCCTGTTAATATTTTTTAACCCTTTCGGTGAATGCTGGTAGACTTGTGGATATATATGAGACCCCCCCCCCCAATAGGGGTGTTCTTTGCTTGTTAATATATTTACTAAGCCTCTCCATGTGCGCAGAGGTAAATCGTACTGCGGCAAGGTTATAATAAAGGATTAGTACATTGCATTTTTATTTACATGGACACAATGTATAGAGCCGCGGCTCCGGGGGTAAATGTCCTACTACCTGGCATCTGATGACTGTAATTCTATATCATTTAAGCCGTATTCCAGAGAAGAAGGACACGTCAACAGCACGGAAATGGATGGGAAAGTGAACGGAAAATTGGTATTAATAATGATTACAGATTTAAGTAGCGGGGGTCCATTAAAAGGCAGCACTGTGTCACACACGTTTTACACTACGCAGCAAATGTATTGTTATGCGAGGCGCTGGGGAGCGTGATATAAAGTATTAATCCGCTTATGTATAGAAGATCTATTTCCATGTATGCAGTAGGGGCCTTTATATATTGCAGCGTCTGTAATCACTTACACAGGGAATATAGGCGACCGTGCCTTTGTGCCGGAGATCCAGGACACCTCTGCTCCCCCTCCCATTCATCTACAATAGCTCTAAGTAAAACCTGTATCTTTTTTGTAGTCACCGTGCTGAAAATAAATGATAATAAACTCATTTCTTGGTGTTTTCTGCCTTAAGACATATCCTGGGCTTTTATACCCCAGTGAAACGTGAGCGAGGAGCCTGTCAGTAGCGGTGCATGACAAAATAGATTATTAATGAAGATCTGATCTCCAGAACTCTATTAATTTATGTCTGGCTGTCGCATCTCGCAGATATATCAGCCTCCTCACTCAGGGAAAAAAAAAATATCTGCCAACATTTCTGCTTTGTTTTAAAGTTCCTCCTAAGATAAAGGATTCGTTAGGAGGAACATGGTGTCGCGGGCGCTTTAGCTGCTGAAAAAAAAAAAAAACGGAAAGACTTTTTATCACATTTCTAGGAAAGGCATTGGCGAGAATTAATAACTACCCAGGTAGAAAATCTCTACCGAAAACTTATCTGGATGGAGAAAAATGAAATATTTGTCATTTTTTATTATAAAAAGTAGAATGAAATTCATTAGCCCAACCCTTTCCCATACGGGGTTATTGATAAAGATCACAGTGTGCAAGACGGCAAAGAATCCGAAATTAGGCAGAAACCGGAGGCATTAGTCTATTACAGTCTAAAGATAAATTTGGTTATTTGTTATATTATGTAAAGAGTTAGTCATTTGCTACCTGATTTTCTATAAGATTTAAGAATGTGATTCCCTTATTGTGGTTAGTTACCTCCAAACCCATCAGTTTGGGGTGGATTCATGCCTTTTTTTTTTTCTTATCGAGATGGACGCCAAATTTTTAGATAGTAGTTTGGGTAATGTACAATGAAGCCTCTTTATAAGACCACTTCTTATAGAAGACAGAACCCTTATCCAGAAAAAAAATTTTTGTGACAATTTTTAGTTGGACCTCACTGGCCTATCATAAGTGAACCTATTCATTGGTTTGTAGATTTGGGATGCATTTTTCAGGCATCTTTGGGCAAATCTTTAAAAATGCTACCTATTACCGTCATTCATCCCGAGGGGGTGGGGGAAGGCAAGTCAGGTAAAATGTAAAAAAAAAATTTGAAGAAATTTATGAAACCTTATAGGAGCTTCTTATGAAAAATGTGTGTTTTGGAGGACCAGAGCGGGTTATGTACCAATTACTACGTCTATTGGAGCGACACCTGTTCTGCCCGATTTGATGAAGCATTAGGCAAGTGAATGTCGGAGGACTCGCTGTAGCCATTATCTTTGTGAAGACCCCCTCCAGAAGACCACTTCTCAGTGTAATCTTGGGTGGCCATCTCAAAGAGATTTCTATGTATTTACATAGACAACATGAAGATGGAGAACTATGTTACCAGTGACGGGTTATGGTGGAGATAGATACTCTGAGAAAACATGAATGCAGGCCCAGTTACACTTATGAACGATGGTCTGACATCCTCATTCATATTATATATAGTAATGGTGTATATGGGATCGCTATGTATCGAGCCAATAAATGAAACTCTTAAAGGATCAATTTACCCACAAGACTTAGTGCTCTTTATGGGACATGTTGAAAGCACCGATATTCTACTATTAACCATTGTGTAGCGCCTATCCATAGCCACTGTGTTTCTTTATTATAAATCCGGAGTTCTCTTTGTGTAGTTTCGGCTTGCTGTTTTTTTTGTTGTTGTTGCTGTGTCGTCTCCCTTGTCCCTATTTGTATAGTGAGCTTCTTGTACCAGTCTTGTATATGTGCAGCGTTGTTTTATAGCCCTAGTATATGTTCCGGATCCGTTTCCAATCTCGCTCCTTGTTACAACTGCTCGTTGTTGCTGCTTCTTTTTTTTTTTCCCTTGCCCAGAATGTAAGTCGCTTTTCAGATGTGAGAATGAAAAATGAACGGCTCTGTCTTTAGGAAGTAAAGGCAGAGTGCTCAGTTCCTTCATATCACCTCCAATAAATGCATTGAAGCCCCCCCCCCTCCATGTCCCCTCCTTCCAGACACATAGACGCGTTTTCGAAGGCGGACAGCTATATTTTTCAGAGTGCCTCGCGCTGAGAGATTTCTGCTCTCTGCCTGACACTAGACACCGAGAATATTTCCTGAAGTCGGGAGAATTTTGAAAGGGTAGAGGGGGGGAAAAAATGAACACGCTGCTGGATGATATTCAGGTAGATGGAGAGAGCAGGGGGGGACCAACAAATAGATTTAACCCCTCTGTAGTCTGGGTGATGAGGCCTGTGCCAGACTAAACGTAGCCTAGAAGATGTCAACGGAGACAACGGGAAGGTCTCCCAAAAAGCAAGGATGTGTGTGGATAGGAGGAAGAGCTAGAGAGAGGACTATGGTGATTATAGGAGATATTTAGCTGGGCATTCCTATGCTTGCCATGCATGTCCACACATTAATGACAATTTGCTAAACAGCTTGGCCATTGCTCTTTTGGAAAACGCAGCCATTGGCATTGATCCGTGAGCGGTATGAAGTCCATCTCATTTGTAGGGTGAAGAAGTCTCCTCCAGCACAGGAAGAGGATGCCGTGTGTATCACCGGCCCCCACTGGCAGCAAAGCTTCCGTATCTTTTGGTGAAAAAAAAGAATCGTCTGGCTTTCTCTAAGAATTTATTTCCCCCGCTGGTCTTGCCAGCCAGATTTTTGCATGCGTGCATGAATATTCTGACGAGAGCGGGGACTGGAAGCATCCCATGGCTGCACAAAAGACGCAAGTTTGGCCAGCTCCTTCTCTAGGAAGAAATATTGATGGCCGTGTAAACAAATCATTTCTATTTGCCAGTGCCTTAACCATCACACAACAACAACGCGAGGAACAAAAGATAAAATAGCCCAATCAATCTGTTTAGTAACATATGCTTTACACAGGGATTTGGATATGGAGGTGTCGAGGTGGCAGATAAAGCCTCTGTTATGTCACAGTCTCATTTTATGGCCCACAGTATGTTACTATTATAGAAAGGGGAATGTATTATGGAGCAGGGCTCACAGCCGGGGCGACAGCATCTGCTAATTGTATTATGGATGGGACAAACATTTCTTTATACTGCTTTTGTATTTTTCTTTTCTGAATGTTGGTAGTTAATAATAACCCATTGTGATTTAAACTTTATTTATCATGTTTAAAACGAAATCACCCAAGATCCACAGAAAAAGTTTTTTTTTTAGGGTCGGTATGGCACAAAAAAAAAAATGGATTCCTCCAATCAATGCTCTCAGATTCCTGCTACCTTTCGGCACACCGCACTTCATTGGCCGTGGCAGTGGATGTGGCAGTGGATGTGGCAGTGGTCTTTCATAGTCAGAGTGAACATTTCTTGGGGGTCAAGACAGAACAGGGAAGCAGAAACTAGTAAGGACCTGATGACCATTGCATATGAATATGACTTTTTATTCAATTTCCAATTATTATTACTAGGGATGGGGTTTTATGCATTTTCTTATACACCTTCATTGCATTAATAATGCCATCAATAACTATGGTCCTGATTAACAATCAACCATGATTTGTCTACGGTTTCATACTTTTCCATGGTAGCAAATTGCACATAAACAAGAGTTTTATGAGTTTTATGAGTTAGAGAACCTGTCAGGACGATTTTTGACACTAGACCATCCACAAGTATTTATGGACTGGGGGTTTAGCTTCCCAAATTTCCTTTTTAATAGGCTTACTGTGCCCTCTATTATAATAAATGCATAGATAAACCTTCAAGTCCCATCCAGGTCAACAATCTGCAAAGAGTTTGTATGTTCTCCGGGTACTCCGGTTTCCTCCCACACTCCAAAAACATACTGGTAGGTTGATTAGATTTTGAGCCCCATGGGGAGAGGGAGTGATTTGTTGCTGCATAATCTGTGTGTGCTATATAAATAAAGGAATTATTATTATTATAAGTCAATGAAGCAGGAGCAGTACAACATGGCGCATACGCAGTGAACCTGGAGTGTAGTGTGCCGGCTTCAATGTGCAACTGTACAGGTGCTGTAAGCTGCAGACCGAGAAAAGTATAAACGTTATATATAGCTGGCACATAGGGATTACACATCGGGCAATTTGGGACACTAAACCACCGGTCCATAAGGTCCATACAGGCGGTGCATTCATTCCTGCTGTGATCGAACAACGTTATCCTAAATCATAAAAAATGACGACTGCAGGAGAAGACTGCACAAGGTTTATTTGTAGTCTGTTACCATGGAGATATAATAGTCTGCAACGAAACTAAGGGCAGAAAGTGGACAGATATTTAGTTTTAATTCTCAGAAAGTGCTGGTCAAATGGTATGTAGTTTTTAGCCTTGGCTTGTAGAGAAGTTGTAAGTATTCTTGTATAGGTGTGTTGTTGTTTTTGTCTTTGTAAATGTCATTGGATAACATGGATCGGGCAGCCTGGTATTAATATTTTTCTGCTCTATTTATTCGTTCACTTCATTTGTACAGCCTCATCTACATAAATTAATATTTACACATGCATGGGAAAATCCAGTGCTTTCTTGATCTTTCCATCCATCCACCCCGCCATACTCTGTTCTATGGATGAAGGTTTAGCATTAGTAGCATGCATGTGTTTCTTCGGAGAGGATGGGCCCGGGTGTAAAGCGATTATCTGCTCCTTCTCAGCCACCAAGTGCACGGCATCCGCACATACATCTTTTCTGTGGAGTAGCAAAGGACATTTGTCTTTGCGAATTGTGGTGAGATTTTAAAGAGCGGATTTGACAGCAGACATTTTGCTGACATGGAATATTTTGTTCACTTGTGACTCTGGAATAAGTGCTACTTCTGTCACAGTGATTGATTTATATTTGTTTCAGGCCGCACCGCTCTGTACCGTGCGCTGCTTTCCCTTCCCTCCTTTTGGTGTTGATCACTAACACTATATGCGACAACTCATTTCTCCCGACTCGCACTGCGTTTCATCGTGTCAGATAAAACTTGTGTGAAATTAAATGCTGCTGGATAGTGTTGTTAGGGTATAGCAGCATCAAGTTTACTTCTTCACATCAGTTTTATCTTATATTTAGTAACGATAGTTGCTTCTCCAAGACACATGATGAGTGGCCAAACCTTGCAATAGGTGATTAGGTCATGACTTGGAGATTTGTGACGGTCCAGCACCGTGTATGCAGCTGGAAACAAAATAAATAAAAAATGAGCTGCAGTAGCGCAGCACGGACACTGCAGAGTGTATGGCGTTACTGCTTACAGTTCACTTCCTGGCGACCTTGGATGCGTAGCCCTAAGAAATGGGAGCTGCACTGACCCAATTTACATGTCAGACTTAACTTTAATTCTTGCATTATATCCATGTACTAGGAGGATCAATAGGAATAGAGATTTGTTCAATAGGCAAGTACATCCGTTATGTAAATACAACACACATATATTGATATATATGTGATATATAAGCACACACATTTTTTAGATATATATATATATATATCACATAAATCCGTGTCAGGAGTCGGGACACAAAGCTGGGGACCTGGGAGCAGAAAGCACTTCTCAGCTGCACTCACCGCTACCCAATGAAAGCTTCCATCAGTTATGTGGTTATGTGTTACATCAGTTATGGAAGCGCTTATTGGACTCTGACTGTCAGCAGGTTGTGTATCCTCTTCTATGGTTTTGGTTGTGAGGAATGCGTGCTGCACTTTATGTACATGCTCAGCTGTGAAGCTCCTTCACTACAGATCAGGGGAATAAAGCACTGGGAAAGAATGCAGAGCTCTGGAGTCTGTGATCAGGGTGGGAGCTTGGGTCAGATTTGGAGAAATTGAGGAGTTGGAAGTTTGGTTTACCAGCTCCACAGCCCTGACAGTGCTTGGATCTGTTTTATCAAGCTCGATTTTGATGGTAGATTTCCTTTTAACATGTGCAGATACACAAAGCCTTGTAGATATTGATGCCTTGTGCTTAGTATAAGTCATGGATGTCACTCCCAGCACCATACATTCGGCTGTTGTCAGAACCATTCTCTGTGTAGTGGCCTCGCTGTGTTACTGCAGCTTAGCTCTCACTCATGTGAATGTTGTGCTCAGGTTTCTAACGTCCTACATTAAGGTGTAAGGTGTAGTATGGTACTTAGTGTTATTTATTGTGATCCTATAGTCAATACTACTTTGCTTTATTTTCCTTCAGTTACGGAATCCATCCTAACAAACCGTGTGATGCTACTATTCTATAGACACTCATTATACAGAACAAAACATTGCAGGTATCCCCATTACTGGTCACAATGAGGGTTCTCCATATCTGGGGTTTTGTTACCTTGAAGCATCTGCTCTGCAGACACAGGCACGCCAACATAATCCTAATTTCCATTATCTGTGACAATGTTAACCCAGCCAGGAAAGTTTTGGCATTGAAGCTTTTGCACAGAGCACACAGATTGTTTCACCGTACAAAGCAAAGCCAGAGACTGACTAAGTCTCATAAATCAAGTGCTCAGTTCTGGGACCGTGCCTGGTGAAATCCAGTGCCTCCAAACAGGATGGGACCTTTTGTCAGAGTTTTTCAGTAGAGCTTTTTTTTCTGCTGTCAAATTAGCATTTGCCACATGCTCTAGTGACCAGTGGAGGATTCTGTATTCACAGGGACAAGGTTTGGAATCAAAATATTATTGTACTTTTTTTTTTAATTGTAACTTAAAAAAAAAAATATTTTAAACTTTTATTATCATTGAAAGAAATTTATTGCAAATTTATGACAGCTCGCTGGTCTTCATTTCTAGTTCTGCAATAGCCTCAGTCTGGCGCACTACATCTAGTATAGAAAAGATATTAGGTTATGTCCACATTGAGTATTTTGGAGCCTATTTTGAGATTGTCTTCCACCTCAATAAATGTTCAAGGAATGCCTCTAATCTGTCTTGGATTATTTCCGTAAAATACAGAACTATATTGTATGAGGCCAGTTCAAGGAGCCCAAGAGTTAGTTGATGGTGTAAAGGTGTAACCTCTACACCTAGAGGAGAGGTGGTTCTACCATCACCATAGACAGGGGCATCCTCTACACCTAGAGGAGAGGTGCTTCTACCATCACCATAGACAGGGGCATCCTCTACACCTAGAGGAGAGGTGGTTCTACCATCACCATAGATGGGGGACATCATCTACACCTAGAGGAGAGGGGGTTCTACCATCACCATAGACAGGGGGCATCCTCTACACCTAGAGGAGAGGTGGTTCTACCATCACCATAGACAGGGGCATCCTCTACACCTAGAGGAGAGGTGGTTCTACCATCACCATAGACAGGGGCATCCTCTACACCTAGAGGAGAGGTGGTTCTACCATCACCATAGACAGGGGGCATCCTCTACACCTAGAGGAGAGGTGGTTCTGCCATCACCATAGACAGGGGACATCCTCTACACCTAGAGGAGAGGTGGTTCTGCCATCACCATAGACAGGGGACATCCTCTACACCTAGAGGAGAGGTGGTTCTACCATCACCATAGACAGGAGGCATCCTCTACACCTAGGGGAGAGGTGGTTCTACCATCACCATAGACAGGGGTCATCCTCTACACCTAGAGGAGAGGCGGTTCTACCATCACCATAGACAGGGGGCATCCTCTACACCTAGAGGAGAGGTGGTTCTACCATCACCATAGACAGGGGGCATCCTCTACACGCAGAGGAGAGGTGGTTCTACCATCACCATAGACAGGGGCATCCTCTACACCTAGAGGAGAGGAGGTTCTACCATCGCCATAGACAGGGGGCATCCTCTACACCTAGAGGAAAGGCGAATCTACCATCACCATAGACAGGGGGCATCCTCTACACCTAGAGGAGAGGGGGTTCTACCATCACCATAGACAGGGGGCATCCTCTACACCTAGAGAAGAGGAGCTTATACCATCACCATAGACAGGGGGCATCCAATACACCTAGAGGAGAGGCGATTCTACCATCACCATAGACATGGGGCATCCTCTACACCTAGAGGAGAGGAGGTTCTACCATCACCATAGACAGGGGGCATCCAATACACCTAGAGGAGAGGAGGTTCTACCATCACCATAGACAGGGGGCATCCTCTACACCTAGAGGAGAGGTGGTTCTACCATCACCATAGACAGGGGACATCCTCTACACCTAGAGAAGAGGCGGTTCTACCATCACCATAGACATGGGGCATCCTCTACACCTAGAGGAGAGGAGGTTCTACCATCACCATAGACAGGGGGCATCCAATACACCTAGAGGAGAGGCGATTCTACCATCACCATAGACAGGGGGCATCCTCTACACCTAGAGGAGAGGAGGTTCTACCATCACCATAGACAGGGGACATCCTCTACACCAGGGGTCAGGAACCTTTTTGGCTGAGAGAGCCATGAACGCCACGTATTTTAAAATGTTATTCCGTAAGAGCCGTACCATATGGAAATGGCCCCAGTAGATAGGTAGTCCCAGTGTCAGTGGTGCCCCTGCAATCTTAGTCTCGGATCGCAGGCACACCCATGCCCCTCTCCACTCACCACTTTCCGGATCCTGCCCCACTGGCCAGTGGTGCTGCCCGCTTTCCGGGTCCCTATAAAGACCAGCAGCTCCCAGCATTCCTCGCCGATCTTAGTTCTTCATGCCTATGAGAAAGCTTTCCACAGTGTTTCTTTCCAAAGTGTTAACCTCCCATTGTGACCCCAGACATCTTCCTGATTGTACTCCTTCGCTGCCAGCCCTGACCTCTTGCTCCGTCCCCGTTCTTGCATCATTGCCGCCTGCCTTGACTGTGTACCTGTTCCTGACCACGAGACTGCCTAGTGATCCTGTACCTCGACCTTGGCTGCCACCATGGACAAGTCACGCCTGTGGAACGACCTGGTGGTACCACGCTGCAGCAAGACCATCCTGCTTTGTGGTGGGCTCTGGTGAAGACTGAGTACCACTTGGACTCCAGTCCTAGGTGTCTGCTTACATCATTATCCGCGGTGGTCTAGGGGTTCACTACTCAAAATCCTGACACCCAGCAGATGCCTCCCAGTATATAGGTAGTCCCAGCACATGCCCCCAAGTAAATAGGTAGCCACAGAACATGCCCCCAAGTAAATAGGTAGCCACAGCACATGCCCCCCAGTACATTGGTTGCCACAGCACATGACCCCAATGTATAGTTAGGCACAGCACATGCCTCCCAGTAGATAGGTAGCCACTGCACATGCCTCCCAGTAGATAGGTAGCCACTGCAAATGCCTCCCAGTAGATAGGTAGCCACTGCACATGCTTCCCAGTAGATAGGTAGCCACTGCACATGCTTCCCAGTAGATAGGTAGCCACTGCACATGCCTCCCAGTAGATAGGTAGCCACTGCACATGCCTCCCAGTAGATAGGTAGCCACAGCACATGCCCCTCAGTACATAGGTTGCCACAGCACATGCCCCCCAGTACATAGGTTGCCACAGCACATGCCCCCCAGTACATAGGTTGCCAAAGCACATGCCCCCCCAGTACATAGGTTGCCACAGCACATGCCCCCCAGTACATAGGTTGCCACAGCAAAAAAAAAAAATTACCAGCATTTCCTGCAGCCAGCTCCTCCTTGCTTCCACACTCTTCAGGCTTAGATGATGGCGTATATAAAGGACGTAGGCAGCGGTAACAGCGCAGCCTGTGTCCAGTGATCAGACTAAGAGACACATAGCAGCCATCACTTATAATAATAATTCTTTTGTATAGCGCTCACAGATTACGCAGCGCTGCACAAAGCATGTCAAATTGGTCCCTGTCCCCATGGGGCTCACAATCTAAACAACCTAACAGTATGTTTTGGAGTGTGGGAGGAAACCGGAGTACCCGGAGAAAACCCACGCAAACACACTATTTATTAAAGATCTGTCTGAGAGCCAGATGCAGCCAACAAAAGAGCCATATCTGGCTCCCGAGCCATAGGTTCCCTACCCCTGCTCTACACCTAGAGAAGAGGCGGTTCTACCATCACCATAGACAGGGGGCATCCTCTACACCTAGAGGAGAGGAGGTTATACCATCTCCATAGACAGGGGGCATCCTCTACACCTAGAGGAGAGGTGTCTCTAGCATCACCATAGACAGGGGGCATCCTCTACACCTAGAGGAGAGGAGGTTATACCATCTCCATAGACAGGGGGCATCCTCTACACCTAGAGGAGAGGAGGTTCTACCATCGCCATAGACAGGGGGCATCCTCTACACCTAGAGGAGAGGTGTCTCTAGCATCACCATAGACAGGGGGCATCCTCTACACCTAGAGGAGAGGAGGTTACACCATCTCCATAGACAGGGGGCATCCTCTACACCTAGAGGAGAGGAGGTTCTACCATCGCCATAGACAGGGGGCATCCTCTACACCTAGAGGAGAGGTGTCTCTAGCATCACCATAGACAGGGGGCATCCTCTACACCTAGAGGAGAGGAGGTTATACCATCTCCATAGACAGGGGGCATCCTCTACACCTAGAGGAGAGGTGTCTCTAGCATCGCCATAGACAGGGGGCATCCTCTACACCTAGAGGAGAGGTGTCTCTAGCATCGCCGTAGACAGGGGGCATCCTCTACACCTAGAGGAGAGGTGTCTCTAGCATCGCCGTAGACAGGGGGCATCCTCTACACCAGGGGTCAGGAACCTTTTTGGCTGAGAGAGCCATGAACGCCACGTATTTTAAAATGTTATTCCGTAAGAGCCGTACCATATGGAAATGGCCCCAGTAGATAGGTAGTCCCAGTGTCAGTGGTGCCCCTGCAATCTTAGTCTCGGATCGCAGGCACACCCATGCCCCTCTCCACTCACCACTTTCCGGATCCTGCCCCACTGGCCAGTGGTGCTGCCCGCTTTCCGGGTCCCTATAAAGACCAGCAGCTCCCAGCATTCCTCGCCGATCTTAGTTCTTCATGCCTATGAGAAAGCTTTCCACAGTGTTTCTTTCCAAAGTGTTAACCTCCCATTGTGACCCCAGACATCTTCCTGATTGTACTCCTTCGCTGCCAGCCCTGACCTCTTGCTCCGTCCCCGTTCTTGCATCATTGCCGCCTGCCTTGACTGTGTACCTGTTCCTGACCACGAGACTGCCTAGTGATCCTGTACCTCGACCTTGGCTGCCACCATGGACAAGTCACGCCTGTGGAACGACCTGGTGGTACCACGCTGCAGCAAGACCATCCTGCTTTGTGGTGGGCTCTGGTGAAGACTGAGTACCACTTGGACTCCAGTCCTAGGTGTCTGCTTACATCATTATCCGCGGTGGTCTAGGGGTTCACTACTCAAAATCCTGACACCCACCAGATGCCTCCCAGTATATAGGTAGTCCCAGCACATGCCCCCAAGTAAATAGGTAGCCACAGAACATGCCCCCAAGTAAATAGGTAGCCACAGCACATGCCCCCCAGTACATTGGTTGCCACAGCACATGACCCCAATGTATAGTTAGGCACAGCACATGCCTCCCAGTAGATAGGTAGCCACTGCACATGCCTCCCAGTAGATAGGTAGCCACTGCAAATGCCTCCCAGTAGATAGGTAGCCACTGCACATGCTTCCCAGTAGATAGGTAGCCACTGCACATGCCTCCCAGTAGATAGGTAGCCACTGCACATGCCTCCCAGTAGATAGGTAGCCACAGCACATGCCCCTCAGTACATAGGTTGCCACAGCACATGCCCCCCAGTACATAGGTTGCCACAGCACATGCCCCCCAGTACATAGGTTGCCAAAGCACATGCCCCCCCAGTACATAGGTTGCCACAGCACATGCCCCCCAGTACATAGGTTGCCACAGCAAAAAAAAAAATTACCAGCATTTCCTGCAGCCAGCTCCTCCTTGCTTCCACACTCTTCAGGCTTAGATGATGGCGTATATAAAGGACGTAGGCAGCGGTAACAGCGCAGCCTGTGTCCAGTGATCAGACTAAGAGACACATAGCAGCCATCACTTATAATAATAATTCTTTTGTATAGCGCTCACAGATTATGCAGCGCTGCACAAAGCATGTCAAATTGGTCCCTGTCCCCATGGGGCTCACAATCTAAACAACCTAACAGTATGTTTTGGAGTGTGGGAGGAAACCGGAGTACCCGGAGAAAACCCACGCAAACACACTATTTATTAAAGATCTGTCTGAGAGCCAGATGCAGCCAACAAAAGAGCCATATCTGGCTCCCGAGCCATAGGTTCCCTACCCCTGCTCTACACCTACAGGAAAGGTGGTTCTACCATTTTTTTTTTCTGAATTTTTTTTTTTTTAATTTATTTGCTTGAATGTTAGAATTTTTATTACAAATAACAATATTATTACTTATCAATAATATGGATCCATTGAATCGTCTGTGGTACTAAATTTGAATGTTGTGTTCACCAACAAGGTAACCACCTAAAATATGCAGCTGTACCCTATATATAACATTTAAGGTCTGAATTAGGAATATATAGTTACCTCTCTATATATCCAAGGTAAAGTTTCCTGATCAAACTTCTGTGTAGCACAATTTTCCATCCTCTGAGAATTAATGTCAGATACAGATCCCTTACATCCCCCTATGACCTCGCTGCCCACTAATGGCTCAGAAAATTGCTCATTAGAGCATTCAACGCCTAACAAGTGAGCACCTCAACCGCTAATATCCACCTTTTAGTTGGTTCCTCGCTTCCCGTTTTCTAACCACGTTTGATTAGGGGTCACAGAAAGCCAAAGTCATCAAATTGTGTGATTTGCATGAAGTTGTTGGGAATCTTAGATTGTAGCGTCTATGTTTCATTTTGACCGGCATTTCCCGGGATTGGAATATATTTTTTCATGTATGACACGCATTATGTTTAACCTAGGGTTGAAATCAACAAGAAAACATAATTTTTTATTTTTTATTATAGTCTGGCTCAGATTTAGTTTATTCACTGTCTTTGTGATCCGGTCAGGTATGTAGTATAGTAGGGATGGATGTCTTCTATATGGGTGCAGCTTGAAAAGTATAATAAGTTTCAGCCCCTGACTACTAGAAGATTCTGACTTGGTCATTGAACATGTTAAGATGTAAGGTGCAGAATTTTTTATGGTCTGGACCAGAAATGATCTGCGTATATGTGAGAGGTTGGCGCATCCGTTCTCCGGGAAGTGATTTTTTCCCCTTTAGTTAAACCATGTTCGGCTGCGTAGGCACAGCCCTGTCCTTGCCTGTTCTCTGGAGATCACAGCACAATATTTTGTAGCTGCGGAGGTCAAGCAATTCTAATGACTGGAGTAAAGTGGTTATACGCCGTCTATAGCTTCTGGTGCCCCCCTTTAGTATCACAGGACACGTCGTCAATTTCGTAAGGTTTTAGACAATGCCAAGGAGGATAGAGTAAATAAATTGGGGATAGAATAATGTGTGTGATTCCAACTAGCGCTCTCTCTCGTTTTTTACAACACATTTTTACTGTAGGAATTAGTGTGTCCTTACAATAGATTAGCATTGTATTATCACAGAAGTCTGGAAAAGTTCTGGACATGCAAGGAAAGCCATTCTAGATGGTGGTCGATAGAGCTGAGTGTCCTAATATGATTTAAGGACAAGGGTTGAAGGAAGCAGGGGGTTAAGTACAGTTGTTCAAATAGAATAAAACTTATAGAATCTTATGTGTCTTTATGCTTCGAGGTTATACAACCCACCTAAGAATGAAAAGTATGGGGATAGCTGTGGGTACTGACACTTATAAGGGGATACATTGCTAAATCATTGTCAAAGTGATGGCATACAGCTTCCACTCCGTCTCTGATAGTCTGATGGTCTGCACTGATTCTGCCTAAAGTATGATGTTATGTGACTGCAACAGCCAATCACTGGTCTCCTTGATGCTGGTGTGTGACCACTGAGGCCAGTTATTGGCTGCAATGGCTACTTAAAGCGATGGAAGGGACCACAAGATCAGTGGGGGTATTAAATAGGCAATTTATTCTATCATATTGCTACATTTCCCAGATGGTGAAGATGGATGTAAGAATTCCTGGGTTACCTTCCTATAACTGAGGGAGTCTTTGGTCACTTGCAATAGAAAGTGAGATCTAACCATTTATTACAACAGTAAGATTTATCACCTTCAAAGTCAGAGACACTGGCAATATGTGTCGGGGGAGGAAGACGCAAAATAATCTTCCCAAACGCGGCACATTATGGATATATTTGACAACATTAGCAATGTAAACTACAGATTGAGTGGAGGGAGAGGGCCGTACCGTAATGCCAGGAATAGGAGCTTGTGTGATTTTCCTGAGCAATCATCAGTTATGGTGCAGCAAGTTCACAAATCAGAAATGATATCTTCAGGCAGCGCTGTCAAGTACTATTTCTATACACGCGGCCCCGCATGTGAATAACGGCAGACATTTTGAATTAATTAATCAGAGGAGATAGCCCCGATCCCTCTCCTCATTAGTCTGCAGGTCGGGAACACAGAGATGTATGTGATGACGATGATAGTCTTGTCTTTAATGGTGATTTATGAAGATTCTGCATTGACTGAGATTTGTACGAGGGCTCGGGATGAAATAAACCTGTGTTTTTGATTAGAAGTGTCAAAGCAAAAGCAGGTTCACGCTTCCTTCGTTCCACATAAGACCTTGCGTAGTAAATTGCACTAATCACCGACTACTTGGGTACATTGTGCGAGCGAAACATAGGGACACTGAGGCAGAATGGATATTGATGTGGTGGAGGGGGAGGCTATAGGGCAGGATGTGGTGGAGGGGGAGGCTATAGGGCAGCAGGTAACATTTTTGGTATTATGCCTATATTTTTACCAAGAAGCAACGTGCTGACATATGGATGAACACTGAATTTAATGCATAAAGATGTAGAGTAGAGTGTCATACAGAAGTATATATATTCTGTACAGCCTAGTAAAATCCAACTGGTCGAATATGACCCCTAAAAGCTGGTCTGCCTTATCAGGCAGGAATCATTATCTCATTCAGGAGCCCCTTTCTATCTCTAATGACCTTGTGCATGGACAGTAAGCCATATATTAAGCTGCTGTACCTTTTTGGTATCAGCCTTGGCGATCAACTCAGATTGGTGAAGGAGCCAACTCTCGGCACCCTTCCCAATCATCTTTATCGTTTACTTCGGTCCTTCTACCTACTTTGCAGTACCCTGAACCACAGCTACCAAGTACTCCGTGTGCAGGCAGATGTACCTATGTAAACCATAAGGAGGTCCCAACGCTCATGTGCACATTATGGCTCCTCAATATTGTCGGAGTGCAGAGAGTATGACTCCCACCAATCTTATATTGATGGCCTATTGATACTCAAGCTCTTCCCCTTTAAGTTGACCATACAAATGAGATGTCTTTGGTGTCTTGTTAGAAACCCAGCGTCTTAGAAAGACTGTGCTGTTGATATTAACTCCACCATGTCCAATCTTCCTTCTTCTGGGAGAGGAATCGTGTAGACTATTACTTGTCCCTTCTAGAACACTGGCAAATGAATGAGGAATTCCCCTTTTAGCCAATAGGATTAATCATACATGCGTCATGAATCTATTTTTTTTTTTTTTTGGTGATCATTTTGGGGGCTTTATCTGAATTGGTATACGATATGATATTTAGTTGGGTTAATTTTAATATTTTTATAGATTCTTGCTGCGCTACAGGAGACGTGTAAAGGGACTGTGTGTATTAGAGACCTGTTTAGTAGAAGTGGGCCTAGGTGTTAGATAGCAGTAGGGGTGTGTGGGAAGAGCGGTGAGCCCGTGCAGCCTCAGAGCTTTTTTACAAGCTTATCTTTGCAACTGTCAACCGATGCAGTAAACCTTTACTACCAGCCGTTAACCGGCTCTGCTTTAATTATAGGCAAATTCCTCATTCTGTCCTAAGAGGAAGTTCCAGCAGTTCTATATTTACAGCCCATAACAGAGTTACTAACCCGCTGATACAGATGTCAGCTTCATAAAGGAAGCCAGCTCCTGCCAGCCCCAGCACACGGCCAGATCTGTGCGCGCTTTTACGAAGGTCAGGAGAGGAAATTACTAGTAAAGTGACTGGGGCTCGCTCATATTCATTTTCAAGGTTACACAGTCCCCATCCCACATAGGGGAATACGAGAGACACACTCATATTCAGATGTATACAAAACTGATATATTAATTACATGTCAATCATGAGAATATTTTTTTTTTATAGTTTTTATAGAGATATAAAGCCTTTGTGCAACTATTTATTATTGTCTCTTTCCCTTGTAGCTGCATTTTGTGTATACAGCAGAGTTGTGGGTACTCTAGGTCAGTAGAGGTCAACCTGACACATGGTGATAGACTCCAAATATATCCTTAAACTACAGAGGGTGCACCTCAAGTTTTGCCAGGGGCCAGAACAACTGGGTAGCATGTGAACAGTCCGGTCATAAAGTGCAAGCAGGATGAATGGTCAAGCGCAAGGATTTGGTACATTTTGGGGATGGGAAAGATTATCTTGGAACTGCAGGTTATGTCAGATGGTTAGTACCTACTAAAATTGGTCCAAGGAAGGATGAGCAAACTTAAAGGATCTGCTCTTAGTTGCAAAAAGGTCAACCGTAGGCCCGAAAACGCCTTGTGGGATACAAAACGTGAGTTGTTTAGTGGCATAAAGGACCTTCAAAGTGCAAGTTTTTTAATTTTAGGGCTATGATTATTCTAATTAGAGGACAGATGGTATAGGATGTCTTGCTTTCTACTAAGATGTCTTATTGGCAAGTGCCCAAAGAACATTGACCCTGCATCACGCTGCCGCTTTTACAAAATTTTCCTGTGGTATGTAGTATAGCCGGCATTGGTGTCCACAAAAGAGTGGAGAAGATGATCTTTCTATTTTTCCTAAACCACCCAGTGCCATCCTGGACCTGTACTGAGCATCGCTGCCTGTGTCTATAACCATAATTCACGCTCACCAAACAAGAGAACATCTCATCACCCTCATCGTGTTAGAGAAAATTGGGTTTCTAAACAAAACAACCCCTTTGATTCCATCTAAAGACAGACACATGGACAGTAGATCGACCTCCTACGAGTTGCTCTCCCCCAACTCTAAGGATTCGCCTACTTCCAAGATTCTCTTTGTCACAATTTGTTAGTTTGTGGCCCAAGACGTACAGTACACAAGTCTCACTTCAGTGCTGTGTGTGCTGACACTTAAGGACCATTGTCTGCGCTTCTCCTCAGTTCTTATTGTCACATCTTCCGACATCTGTGCCAGAAAATTCAGCCCACATGGTGTTCCCGGTAAAAATAAGTATTATTCTGCAGCAGCAGGCATCACAAAAATCACCTCCTAGATTTCAGACTGATATGACAGTCCCCTCTTTTTTTTGTAGCAAGGACTGTCACGTTTATAATGTGCATTACTATGGAGTAAAATCTGGTTACTGTCTGCAGAGATGATACAACCTCTAGACGTACGAGTAGAATCCCGACCATCGCCAGGGATGCTTATTAAGGGCTCAACCTGCAAATAAGTCAAATAAGTGTTACTTTTAATGGTTAATATGTAAATAGAGTGTACCAAAATGTCAATATTCTTGGGCATGTGTCATCTATCTGTCTGGATATTGGTGGAATCACCATTACTAGCGCTCGCTGTGTATGCGGTGGAAGGGCTTCTAGTCATTACGGCAAGTGAATATTCCTCTCTCTGTACAGCGAGGGGCCTCTCTAGTGCGCGATCCATATTATGAGAAGGCAAATATGTTTTGGAGGGTGGAATAAATTGCCAAATCATTCAAATAGTGCAGGTTTTATGGCTATGAAAAAAACATTACAAGAATCTGAATGTGCCCATTCATTCCTAAAGAATGATTCTTAAACTGCAGGCAGAAAGGCAGAATGCACAGGTGTTACCGAGTGAGCCGCTCGTTCCGACGCGCCCAACATATGCTCTGTATTATTCCCATTATTAATTGTGGTAATAACATGTAATAGTCATCCGATGAGATACAAATGGATGCCATTCAATAGAATGCTCCGACAGCTCAGCAATTACCCAGACAGCTCGCAGTCAGAAAATCTGTTCAAATCTGAGATTATCGCAGATACACTGGTGACAATGGCACCTTGTCAGGTCTAAAGGATGTGCGCAATCTCCATTTTAATTGGCCTTGTTTATTAATTATTCTTATCAGAGGATCTTCACTTGTTTTTATGGCGTCTTGATTTAATTCTGCCTTAGCAGACACACTTGGGCGCTGAGAATCGGCTCTGTAATGGCGATCAGATACAGTTACAGCCATGACCTGGGTTACGAGGAAATCTTTACTCATTATTCTCCACCTTTTAGCAAATCAGCAACAAATCATGTTTAATATGGCTGCATATTCATTGGCAAAATTTTTGCTCAATTTCATCCTGTGTAGGTCTACCATTCAAGTTCTTAAAGGAGTTGTACCAACTATTTAAGTTATCCACAGGTTACAGGTGAAGATCAGACTGCTCCTTCCCCCACCGACCGAGAGAACTGGATCCCCAGCAAGTATTTGGCTATCTCTGGCTCTGAGTGAATGAGAGCGACTGAACTAGCTGTGGACCTCAGTTCTTTGGATTGCTGGGGTCCTGTTCTCCTGGTCGGTGGGGGTTACAGCAGTTGGACCTTCACAGATAAGCCTGATGCTACAACTTCTTTAAGGCTGCATACATACCGTGGGTGGCTTTAAGGCTTTGTGGTTGTACATAAGTCCCTACGGCTGTGTACTATTGTGCTTTGTGTTCTCCATGTGCTGCTTTTTTGCTATATTGCAGGGATAAGACTGTACCCCATCTAATATTGTAAGTTTACCCTTATAACGGGACATAAGGCAGTGGTCCCCAAACTATGGCCCGCGGACTGGTTTTATCTGGCCCCTGCCGCTTCCAGGGCTTGGAGCGCCAGCGGCTCCTGTTGAGGCTCCCGGCAGGTCTCTGCAGTTGGGCTGGGCCCTCTGCCCGTTCGGATAGGAATCTCCTGCCCGTCACTGTTATTATGCTGGATGTGGCCGCTCGTGCACTATTACTGCAGGTGGAGCAATGCAAAACCTATTGTCCACCCCTCTGAGATGAAGGGTGGGTATATCCAACAAAAGCACACAAGAAAAACTTGTAATGAGAAAATATAAAGATTTTAACTACATATTATACTGGTTAAGAATGATCTTGCCCCAGGGGGGACACAGAAAGAAGTTGCATGCCGGACAGCGATTCAAAACTTTATATAGACTTTACAGAATGTAAAACATTTCATAGGCACCAGTGGCCATATACAAAGTGTAGTGCTCATGGGATAACTAGTACAGAAGATAGTTATTACTTCTTGTGAATGACTAGATGAATCAGGTTTCTTACCCATATTGAGCTAGACGTCGCTGCCCGGAGAGAGACCACAACCGGAGAGCAGCTCAGTCCAGAGAGCACAGATCACAGCAGTGTGAGGTCATGAGGTCATCCTGGAATATAGAACCCATAACTTTCTGCAGTTTTGCAAGGTCAATATTGGTGACCACTGATTACTTCCCTACAAGGGGTCCATATGGCTTATAAACGGATGAGGCAAACCCACCATAAACATGTATGTATATATGTATTTGTATGTATGTGGAGGTTTGCTCCAAGCTGAAACTATGGAGGCATGTTGAATTTCAGCCAAACTCTTGTTCTTGGAGAATATAAGCCAATAATAGAGGTGTCCACACACATGTAAAACCCACATGTATGGTCAAGTGTAAGATGGGGAGGAATAGCAAGCATTTAGTCCACGGCCATTGAAGTTGTATGGCCAAACTTACTTGTCACACAGCGATTCAAGGGATTCATGCAGCAACTTCCATTATATCAGGCTCCATTTATGACCATTGTACATTGAAACTCTGTATACAATATATCTACTGTCAATGATATTGTATCCGTGATGTTGTTATCAATGGTAAGTTTTTACCCTTGACCTATGACTCCTGAACAGGATAAGTGACTACTTCTGCTTGGCACTGCTTGTCCCTAATTGCCTTATCCTTTCTGTGTGCAGAGGTCATGTGTGCTATAATATGGCACTGCAATGGGCAAACCTTCTGTCTATAGCAATACAGCTAATAAAGTTGAGATTAGACTTAACTTCAGAACTTCTCCCTCTCGCTCACCCCTCTATGTAGTTAAATTGCTTCTGCTAGAGGGTAAAACAAACATGAATGTACCATAAATTTGTCTGCGCCCCTTATAATTTAACATCGTGGCCTCCTCTGAGCATTTCTCCCCTTGGTGCAGGAACAACCATATTGAGTCCACAGCATATACACTTTTGCTTGGTGGACTAAATGCTTCATTTAGGAACCATTGCATCCCAATAGATTTTGGAACGACAGATCAGCTTGGGGGGACAGTTAATTGCAGATGGCACAGACAGCTGCTGTAAATGAGATCCCAGTACGACTTATATTCAGTAACAGAGACCTTCTCCTATTAACTACCAACTCCGAACTCCCCTGTATTGTACATCCGAGTCACACAAATTGCTTTGTTCCTACATGCTGATCCTTTAGGGGCTTCGTAAGAGACGCCACGTTATTGAAACTCCGAGGAAGAGAGGCGTAGATATTGTAAGAAAAATCCGGGAAGCGGCTTTTAACCCTTTGAAGGAGAAGACAATAGCCGGCAGCTTGTGCATACAGGTGTGTGTATTAGATGAATGCTCGCCGCTGGTATAAGGAGGATGAAACCGTAATAATGTTAATAAAGATTCCAGAACTGCTGGCAGCCCGGAGCACTTCCTTAGCTCCTGTAGCTGTCCGACTTCCGCTGTTTCATTTGAGATCAGCAGCAGAACGAAACGCTACTCGTGGTCGTAGCTCGGAGGTAGCCTCTGGCAAACTGCTTTGTCTCCTTGTGTTTCTATTTACTGAAGTCTAAGGGGGTCGTCATAAAAAGACCATTTCCCAGCATCTTTCCCACTGACCACTCTATGCTCTCGTCTCGTGCCAAGCGCTGCCTGCCAAAGAGCCATCTGAAAGGCAGCAATACAATTTAGCTCAGGAGCTGTGAATTGTGTCAGTGTGTTACTCGCTGCAAGATTATGAGCATTGTCAGCCTCCGCCTCACTGATGTATACAGCTCAGCATGACTGACTCCCCAATTTGACTCCTACTTTGCTTTACCATCCTATCCCAGATCTGCAAGAACCCTGCAATGTTTTAGAAGGTGACCCGTCTGCTCTCCTGTCATGTCTATTCTATTAGATACCTGCAATCTCTCCTTAAAATAAGACCGAAGCATCTTTTCTCATAATTGTGTTATGACAACTGGGTGTAACAATTCTGCTCTAATATTTGGGGTGTCTGTACACAGTATGAACAATCTTTAATATGAATAAGGTCCCATCATTCTGACATGGAAAGGCTGAAGGCACTTTGTTAATTTGTTAGTATGTTTCCAAAAGGAATATCGGAGGAAAGCCAAGTTCTAAGAAAAGATGTTGCAGATGTGTTTGTTTGGGAGGAAATCTATGAGTAGCTGGATGTTAATATGACAATAAATTATTCTACTATATAATACTGATTTTTGGGGGTCTGGGGCATTGCTTGTGTAAATGGGCACCCTGTATGACCAGCTAGAATATTGAATACAGGCGGTCCCCTACTTAAGGACACCCGACTTACAGACGACCCATAGTTACATACGGACCCTTCTGCCCACTGTGACCTCTGGTGATGCTCTCTGGATGCTTTACTATAGTCCCAGACTGCAATGATCAGGTTAAGTGTCTGTAATGAAGCTTAATTTATAATCATTGGTCCCATTACATCAAAAAATTTTGAAACTCCAAAAATTTGTCTGAATCTACAATTATAAAATATACAATTTCGACTTACATACAAATTCAACTTAAGAACAAACCTACAGTCCCTATCTTGTACGTGACCCGGGGACTGCCTGTATTGTTTATCCAGAATGTCTTATGTTCAGTATTTGTACAACAACATTGAATATGTGGGTGCTACATGCATAAAATAATGTCCGGGTCAAGGGGCGAACCTGAACAGAAACATCGGGTCCGCGGATCTCTACTCTAGAGCAAATCTTATTATTTTAATGTATTCACACACTTTAAATATTTTTTGGCTGAATCTGACAATTTGCAGGACTGTCCCAATATGTAAAGTGTCCCATCTCTCCCGTGTTGGACGGGAAGGAGTGGGGTATTAGATTTAGATACCTGATGCTTTGTCCTTAAAGGTGGAAGAAGTCTAGCAGCTCAAAACACATATAACTATTAGGGTTAAATCTATGAAATATATATGCAGCGTATGTTCCCTGTAGGTTATGTGAAGGAAACAAAATAGAGGACAAAATAGGTTTTGTTTTATTTTTCCTTCTCCCAGAAGTAGCACCACTCTTGGTCTCGGTTTGCCTTGGTATTGCAGCTCTTTTCCATTCCCTTTAAGACAGTATAACAGACCTTAAAGCAGAGGTTGCAATAACGCTTCACCAAGCTCACCAATGTTAGCCCGACCTCTGCCTTAAAGCCTAGCGGACACGCTGCTCATAGCTAGAGAGAAATACTTCTTCTCCTAGTACAGTTCTCCTGTCTTCTTATAACCTCTATAGAGTAGACTGGTAATTCCTATATGAGAGACCGGCGCCATATATCACGACTTATCCAGCTTCATAAAGGCAGGATTGATAAATATAATGTCTCCTGGCTATAGATGCTTATTATACTGCGCAGGGAACATGGTTAATTTGTTACAACAATGTCAATGGTTGATATATAAAGTTTAACTGCATATCAATACTTTCAGAAGGGTTATGAATTTGCAGAACAGATAAATTCTGTTATAAGAGCTCATTAAACCCCCGTACATGTAATCCTGTGCAGGTATCAATTTATCAACATTCATTTGGAAACGCTCCCCAGGTACAAATCTACATCCAACTTAGAATGATACAGGCAGCGTTCACCTCGCTGAAATGCCGGATTCCTCCGCCGCTAAATGATTGTATAGGAAAACAAACATCTGCATTGATTTGGCAGTAAAAATAAGTAGACGTGGTGGTGTGGATTTGTGCCTTTACAGTAAAAGGTCAATACACTTTGCAATATATATGCCGCACAATATACAAGCCTGGGGGGGTCACATATTTTTCATAAGAAGAGAAATAGGCAATGCACTTGTCAGGTACCTGTAGAGTTAAGTCCTTTCATGTCCAGTTAATAATTTTATTATTTTATTTTGTAAAACAATGATTCCAGAGCATTGTAGGAGACATGGAGAATTCTAAGAACTGACAACATGGTGGTATCGGGGTGTGTCGGGAGGGAGGAGGGTTTTGTGGTTACTGAGAGCATCGGACTAGGAATGGACACTTCCCTCTGACAAAAGCAAAGGAAATATTTCTCAACGGCCCTTACGCGTAAATTTGGTGAAAAGTTGTTTGTTATATAAACTCTATAAACAAGGCATGAAGACATTCTTCATATGTAGAGTATCCAGAGGAGACAAAGCTTCTTTACTTAAAGGGCAAATAAATGTTATTGTTTGAATAATGAAAAGTTATCCGATTTTCCAATATACTTTCTGTATCTGCTTGCTGTTATTCTATGGAAAGCTTACCTCCAGTGAATAGAAATCTGCCCATGGTCACACAGGTGCATGGCTCGTTATAAGACGCTGATTACTCTCTGTGATACTTACGAGCCGTGCACATGTGTGACCATGGGCAGATTTCTATCCACTGGAAGTAAGCAGTGAAGCTTTCCATACAATAATAATAATAATAATAAATAATAATAATTCTTTATTTATATAGCGCCTACAAATTACGCAGCGCTGCACAAAGCATGACAAATTGGTCCAATGACTGCAAGCAGAGATCCAGAAAACTGAGGAATTGATAAAGAAAATATACAATTTCTCATCATACAAACAATAACATTAATTTGCTGAAATGAGAATACCCCTTAAAGAACTGTGAATCTGTGGAATAGCCAAACTCAGGAGCCGAGCACAGCAGGGACAGCAGAGCGCTTCAAGAAGGGCCTATATACCTTCTGAAAGCAAAATAAAAGGGATATATTAGAATATAGAATTGTGTTCCCTTCTTTAGTTGGACATATAATATGTATGATACATTCTGGGGAGAGTTTATTAACACTGGTGTTTTAACTGCACTTTTATGTTAGATGCCACTACACCATTTTTTGGGTCACTGACCTATAGAAAAGTGTGATGCTGCCAAGACACAGGACAATTGTTATAACTAAGGAGTCGCTGATTTTTACTTCTCTTAAGAGAGTGGTTTATGAGTTTGTAGAAAGTCTACAGTCTGTATGCGGCTGAAGCAGCAGAGCCAGAAGCCACCGACTTGGCAGCAAAGGAGAAGGTTGCTCAGCTAAAGATCTTGCCCCTTCCTTCTAGCACTTATAGGGGATTTCATCACCCAGATGCAGTCAGTTTACACCTGTTGGAAATTCAATGGGTTAAGTCCCTTAAATCTGACAGATCACATCCATTGAATGGGATTGGGATATTTTACAAACAATTGGTGAGAATAAGTCAGTGGGTTATCCCCATTGAATGGAGTTCATAATTCACATCTTCAGCAGTAATTTCAGTGTAAACCTCTGACTTTTGCTTTGTATCCTGCATTAAAATGCGTTTTGAATTTGCAACATGTGTGAACATGCCCCTAAACTTGTGGCAGGAGCATCATCCTTGAGTTGGAGCCGGCAGTGTTAATTCTTTGTGGCTCTCCATTGCTTTACAGATACTGATGCATCACCTCTTGCCATAACCCCTTCTCATGAACACATTTTCACATGGTACAAATAGAGAGTCAAATGATGCGTACACAGAACTAAAATTAGTCCAGAAGCACCAGCGTGACTTTGTGTGTGCCCCAGAGTGTCCTCTAATGAACATTACTAGGACTTTGATTATCTTATGATTCATGATGTGGCCTGTGCAAGATCTAGAACCAGAGCCTCCGGCGATACCTACACAGAATAGTCTGCAAAGTTATGACGGAAACCTGCAAATCATAATTTATCATATCTTTATACATATTAACAATAATGATATATAGTAAGACAAAAAGCAAATGATAAAAGAATCCAAGCAATAAAGACATATACGGCAAGCGATAATTGGCATGTGTGCAATGCTTATTTGTCATTGTTCTTTCAGTGGAGTAATTAATGCAAATATTAAAAATATCACCAGGCGTAAAATAGAAGTGACAGTAGGTATACTGCAATGTTATTAACTCAGACAATAGCAGCAGTAACAGGAGAGGTGGGAAATAAATGGCTTGGAACTTACAGCAAGTTGGAGAAGCCTCCTGCCAGGGAGATAGATTTAGGAAGAGGAGGAGAACAGACAGAGAGAGAAGAGAAAGTGTTGTCTTTGTTTTCACTTCTACACATGACATGTCAGCAGCATGAAGGACACAACTTATTCTAGAACCGTGGATTGGCACCGCTTGTCAACACTTTGTAATGATGTTAAGTCAGCAGTATGTAGGATTTGGGATGCCACAATGTCTCGGCGTCTCCCGGGATGCATGTTTTAACTGTGCCACTTCACCAACTCCTCACTGAATCATTAAAAAAGAAAAGTCTGTGTTTCTTCACTAAACCTGTAGCATCTGGCAGCTGAAAAAGTGCAGCCGAAACGAGCAACATGGTGCAGAGCATAGGAGAAATTTCATATTGTGACAACACATCAAAATAAATTGCTGTCAACAGACCCAAACACAGAGTGCTGTGATTTTATCTGACGTGTGAAGGGCTGAGACAGCCTGTCTTGACAAGTATTCCTGGAGCACCTGATATATACACAAGACAGTGATGTAAATCTGATTTGCCCTGATACGAGTGTGTGGATACGGTTACAGCTGTAGAAAATATCCCCGTTCTCTTATTATTCGCACACATGTTGGCCTTTGATTCTGGCTCGTGGTCCCTTCCATCGCTGGTCATTGTTGGCCAAACATATCGAAGCGCTTTCCAAGCACAAACTCTGGCAGGGAGAGGAAGATAAGTTTGGCCAGCCTATCCTCCCTCCATAAATAAGAACGTTCTGCTGAGTATCTACAAACCCCATCTATGAAATCCGCTGGACTCTAAGGGGGCAAAAGAGTCACCCACCCAGGCTACGACTTTGTAGAGTCACCCACCCAGGCTACGACTTTGTAGAGTCACCCACCCAGGCAACGACTTTGTAGAGTCTCCCACTTGACAGGGGATGCTTGAGAGATTTAGGGTGCTTACATTACTGTTTTTGCTGGACATTAATGTTCGGAGTTAAGAGAGTAACATCTTCAAAGTGATAGCTGTCTCCTCGTATTTACCTTCAGCAGACAATCCATTTGGCACCTACTCAGAACCATTACAGATCATTTAGGAATGCTACACAATCTCCCCCAGATTCTCATCGTCCTACACGAATAAATACTGCATATTTCATCTTGCCTGTGGCAGCAGGGAGCGCAGAATGATGCATAGAAATTTGACTCTCACTAGATCATCTTCTTGTATGCATATTTTGCTTCAATCATCTCAACGCAGATTGTAAATGGGGGGGGGGGGAGAGCGATTGTAGAAGAGCTATGCTTTCAGAAGGAAGAAAGCGGTGCATGTAATCTGCATGTCGGGGCGTTCTGCATAATTCTGTTTTTTGCTCCATGGCTCGATCTATAAAACAATATTTTTCTTGAGGGGGGGTCCCATGAGACATTATATATGAAGCGAATGGAGCCACATTGCTATTTGCATATATTGCAGCCTTCGCGCAAGATAGAATAGCAGATTACAGGAACCAAAAAAATATGGCATTTTGCTTACACGGCGTAAATTCACCATATTGAGGGGGCATGATCAATGCAGGTAGTTGTCGTTTTACAACAGTAGGGCTCTGCTTTATGGCCACTGTAGCTGATGTGAAGCAAGGCTTTAAAGAAAGTTTTTAGTTACGGTAACTTTTTATTTTGCCATCACAACTTTCGGAATCCCTCTCTTCGAACCAGTGATGATAGAAGGAGTGGCTACTGTTGCGGTAGACCTGGTTCGACTAATATGATTCATTTATTTAGGGTAGTTGTAAGCTGGGTAATACTACATGAAGGACCACACAGGACATACAAGGCCAAGTTCCAATAGTGCCGACCCACAGAATGTCTGCTGACAGGGACAAAAGGAGCTGGTATCATCCATACTGATTCTCTTCTATTATTTTACACCGCAGCTAGGTACATTTCTGCCCCTCACGTGTCTAGAAGTTCTCATCTAGCTGCTGTGATAATGGTCCTACCTGTTGTCATCCCAGACCTCATACAACTAAGAGATATCCGGATACAATTCAGATGTAACATAAGGATACATTCACACGTGTGTGGACTCTCCATATCTGTTGCATGTAAAAATTCATCAGAAAATTTGCAGCAAATTTTCTTCGGAAATGGCTGCAGACTTTGGGACTGATTTTGCTGCAGATTCTCAGGATTTATGCTCTTACGCAAAGAAAGGCGAGATCGGAGCAGTAAATGTTAAAATTGTAAAAATTTTCCACGCTTATTGATTTAGTAGCTAGTGGAATCTGCTGCAGATTTTCCCTCTAAATATGTGCAGGAAATCCCATTCCGATGTTGACAGTATCCCCGTACCCTTAAAGGAGAGCTCAAGGTCTTGTCCGTAAATACGATTGTTGGATTCTAGAGGGAAATACTCCGTGATGATGTCTGTCTTGGGATATGAAATCCCCATCACGTTGATATCTTTCAGATTTACCAAAACCTAGACGCCGAATACTCATACCTCCACCTATAACCATATCTTTTCTAGTAAGACGACTATTTTTCTGTAAAACCGCGAGTCGCCTTTTTCCCCGTATTGTTATTTTATCCCTTAAAGGCTGCTAATGAGAAATAGAGGCTCATTATGATTTTAAGGATGAGAGAGGAATGCTTTTAATTAATGATATGTAAATGCTCTTGAATTGATTATGTTAGAATATCAAGAGAGATGGGTAGAAGCTGTGGTGTAATATATTTTAATTAAGAATTAATTAAAAATGATGGCAATTTCATAAAGCCTTGCAGAAAATAGTGGGAATTTACTTTCTGTCAGGAGTAAATTAGCTTGTGATTAAATAAAAAGGCCTTGCATTAATAGCAGAGTTATTTTTACATTGCGCAAAGAAAAATTGCCCCATTCTCCTAAATCTATAATCCACCGTTCTACGCGTCCTATTCAATGCTGTCATTGTAAAGAAAGAGGGGAAAAAAAAAACTTGGTGTGAAGTTTTATAAAGATAAAGTCGTAGACTTGAAAGAAACGTATCCACAGCCAGCTGTCAATTTCTGATTCCAACCAAACATGGCGGGATACAGTAGATGGATCATGATGTGTTCCATCTTCCCAGGTGACGAGCAACGCTCCTATCTTAATGTATGCTTGGCTCCTGTCCATACTTTAATATGATGTCCCAGGGTTACTAGCATCACTAGTGCAAGGTGACCTGGCTGCTAACTCCGGATACACTGCAGAACAATAAAAGGCGTATTGTAATATATATTTGATGACAAATCCAAAATAATTTGGATATATGTTTGGAAATTGAATTCTCTACTTATGTTCTGTGACTCTACAACATGAATATATTTTACACATTTTGCTCTGAATTTTAATATTGATTACCTTAGACCAGTGATGGCGAACCTTTTTAGAGACAGAGTGCCCAAACTATAACCAAAATTCAATTATTTCCCGTGAAGTGCCAACATTGCATTTTAAGCAATAGCTTATGGCTATCTGTTCTTTGACATCTTTCAATCGTATCGGCCCCCTGGGGCCATCAATACAGTTGAAAGAAGGAGGGCAAATACAGACTATCATTGTAGCTTCTCTAAAGGGTCTCACTGTGGAAGAAGAATGGTTGGTCCAGCAGGATGGACCTACAAAGATATTGCAGTTCTGTCAACACCTTCTCACTTTTCCCGCAGTTCCAAACAGACAATGAATTGTTGCTTTAAAATATCGCAGCATCTCTTAAGTTGCCTGGGACTGCGGAAAGATTTGGTGGATTTGGTCCTGTTTGGTGAACTCCGTCCTGGGGTCAATGGCCTAAGTGCCCACAGAGAGATCTCTGAGTGCCACCTCTGGCACCTGTGCCATAGGTTCGCCACCTCTGCCTTAGACGGTCCATAAGCAAAATCCCAGACCCCATTGTGTGAACATTGTTTACTGAGTGGCCCCATAACCGTTTTATATCTTTTTCAGGAGAATATTTGTGCCATCACTTTAAAGTGACATCCTCTTATGTCTCTTTATGTATATGTGTGTATATACACAGGTGCTCTGAAGGACATCCGACTTACAGACGACCCCTAGTTACAGAGGGACCTCTCTGCCCACTGTGACCTCTGGCTGCTTTACTTTAATCCCAGACTGCAATGATCAGTTGTAAAGTGTAATGAAGTTATTGATAATCCTTGATCTCATGACAACACAAAACTTTAAAAATCCAATTGTCACACGGAAAAAATGTATTTTGTCTGTAGTTGCTATTAAAAAATATACCTGTTCCGATTTGCATATAAATTAAAGTACAAACCCAAAGAACCTATCCTGTACTTAACCCAGGGACTGCCTGTGTGTCTAATATATATAGATGTATTTAGATATATATATATATATATATATATATATATATATATATATATATATAGATGTATATAGAGATATATATAGAGATATATAGATATATATATATATATTATAGTATGTGTGTGTTTATACTTATGAAGAAGCTGTACTCCACTCTGATATGACTGTTCTTTACTTCTCCATACGGATCAACATCACGTTTTCTGTTCCCCAAATTGTGGTTAGAATAGAAGGAACCACACATGCATTTTTTTTAAATCTATATGAGTAGTAAAAATGTATATATTTCCTGCATTCTTTTATACTGTGCATCATGTGTGATATGCCTGGCACCCTGCATCCTCACTCTATAAATAATGTAAAATCCTTTATAAAATCCATAATTGGGAATCCAGTGGTGGTAAACGTCCATTCCCCCATCCCTATGTGCGCTACATGGCAGGACAACCTACGTTGTGCCTCCTGTGACATTGCGCCTCCAGTTTTGAATGAAGAGATGGGGCACAATCCTGATTCTCCATACTCCCCAGGAGTTCAGCAGCACTTAGCCCTGGGAGGGAGGCAGACACTATCTATGAAATGCTTCTAAATTGACTTCACACCCATCGGAGCATCAGGGTTCATTCTCTTTAAGTATTCTCTTCCTCACCACGATGCCACCTAATTGCTTCTTGAATAATTTCTGTGTTTCTGCCTGGACAGTTGTGCCCGCTGGCCCCGCAGCATCACCAGCGTCTCCTGCCCCTATCCGGAATTAGCTTCGCTCTTAATCTCTTGTTCTATCTCTGTAGATCAGCTCGCTGGCGTGCCCCACCACTAATAACTTATATTTACATACACATACCAGTGATTTGCATTAGAGCTTATTTTACTTCATTATCCGCTTAGTGAATAATTTGTTCGCCGATTATATAACATTTAAAATGCGTTAGCGATGTTTATTGCTTGTTTTAGTCATTAAGACGCTTGCGCTCTCTGCGATGATGAGGTTTGTATTAAATATCTGCTGGAGCCGGTCTTATGTACAGTTTGACTTCGTTGTACATGTGTTTATGTGTACACGATGTGTTTTATGCGTTTGTCGTGCTTTTATCGACGCGCAGCTGCGTAAAACAGAAACTTTGCAAAGGTTTTTTTTTCCCCTTTGCTCTTTCGTGTTAAACGCTTCCTTCCGAGGTATCCACGCACTTAATTAGCCATCAAATATTCACGCAAAGGGTTAAACCAAAGGCAAATTATATATGCGTACCTGCCAGCCAACTCTTGTCACACACCCATCAGCCGGAAAACATTAAATGAGTCGGAAAACATTAGCTAGATGTGACAGCAGCAGCTTTTAAAGCATTTAATGCGTCTGCTACCACTCAAACCACAATGACCTCCCAGGACGAGGGGTCTCGCAGATCCTGTTGGGGGGGGGGGGGCGTTTTCATGGAGTTCTGGGGGAAAGTGATGATAGAGGTAGGAGTAAGGTGTCGTCTGGTCTGGAGGTATAGTATCATGGCAGGGAAGGAGAGGGAGCTATGGCGTACTGCTTGTAGTAGGAGACTGCGGTCAAGTGAGGTTAGGGAGGGTGCAGGAAAACGAGAACGGGATTGATGAAGTATCTGCTGTCATATTCTGTATTTAAAACCATCAGCATAAAATAACTTTTGGGAGCGGAACATGACGTTTCTGGTCCTTGCAGGTTGACATCCATTCAGTGTCAGGGTGATGCATGCCACGTTGGTGCTGGGGAAATGATTTGTCCTCTCTTTTGTGCTACTTGACATTAAAGAACCTGCAGCAAAGATCCGGTAACAAAAGGAACATTTCTAGCTTGGCGAGGACTGCGTTGTAATTATACAGTTCTTAAACCTTCAGACCCCCTGGCTGCTTTCCCCCCCCAGCTGTGCGCCAGTCACATCGCACCCCTGCCGACTCCCCATGCCTTCCCAGGAATCCTTCCTCACACCACCCTCTGTGTTACAATCTGCCAGCGCAGATATAATTGCCGGGTAGCTCCTCGCTCTCTCTGTCTCTCGTTCTGAGCCTGTTAAAGTTGGAGCTGACACTGCCCTATGAATCTCCTGTCAGAAACCAGAGAACCTGAGCTCTTAACCCTACATGTGCACCAGCACTACCCAGCATACACGCACACAGTGCAGAATTTTATTATTATTCCATCAAGTAAACGATTTTGCATTTACCAATATTATAATCTGAAATCCTGCTGAACACAACAGGAATGTTACTATAGAAGTAGAGATGAATATACTGCAGCGTCCTTCGAGCTCCATATGCTTATTTAGCATTTTAGATAGATCTGCAGTTAATATTGCATGTTCTGATAAATAAAACACGTAGATAAAGTGACAATCTCTAAAAACTAAAATATGTGGTATGTAGGTGCGATCCAGTGCCAAAAATCGGACGCTATTTATTTAGATATACAAAGTGATGAAAGGAAGGAATCCTCATCATATGTCACCAGGTCATTCTTTGTGTTTCTTTCTTTTTCTAAAATCCTTTGTCTGAAAGAGAAATATTTCTTAATCAAGACACATTGGGGCACATTTACCAAGGGTCCGCACACGGCATTTCCATCGGATTTCCCGACTATTTCCGTTTCCGTTCTGACGCATTAAATAGAGGTTTTTGGCGCACTTTCATGCAACACAAATTCGGGGGGGGGGGGCGCAATTCGGACTAAGCGTGGGATTAAAAATTCAAATTGTGTTGCAAGACATGCACTCACATACACTGGGAAGAAGAAGGTGAACTCCGGCGGACCTGAGTGGGGAAGCGACACATGCAGGAAATCAGGCACACGATCTTAGTGAATTGGGGCAGACTTCATCCTCGTCAGACAACGCACCTCAGGGATTGCGCTGGGACCGTGTAAGTAAATGTGCCCCATTGTATCACATTTTAGCTGTCCAGTATCATACTCTGGTTTTCTCCTCAGTTCTTTCAATGTTACTTCTGTGATGCAGCCCATACACAGAACCTCCCTGGCAGCTCTGATGGCTTTGCATAGGGTGTAGCCGTAGAAAAATTCCACCACAAATATACAACCCGTACGCCTGCCCACTACTAATATACTACCCATACGCCTGCCCACTACTAATATACTACCCATACGCCTGCCCACTACTAATATACTACCCATACGCCTGCCCACTACTAATATACTACCCATACGCCTGCCCACTACTAATATACTACCCATACGCCTGCCCACTACTAATATACTACCCATACGCCTGCCCACTACTAATATACTACCCATACGCCTGCCCACTACTAATATACAACCCATACCCCTGCCCACTACTAATATACTACCCATACGCCTGCCCACTACTAATATACTACCCATACGCCTGCCCACTACTAATATACTACCCATACGCCAGCCCACTAGTAATATACTACCCATACGCCTGCCCTGCCCTAATATACTACCCATACCGCTGCCCACTACTAATATACTACCCATACGCCTGCCCACTACTAATATACTACCCATACGCCTGCCCACTACTAATATACTACCCATACGCCTGCCCACTACTAATATACTACCCATACGCCTGCCCACTACTAATATACTACCCATACGCCTGCCCACTACTAATATACTACCCATACGCCTGCCCACTACTAATATACAACCCATACCCCTGCCCACTACTAATATACTACCCATACGCCTGCCCACTACTAATATACTACCCATACGCCTGCCCACTACTAATATACTACCCATACGCCTGCCCTGCCCTAATATACTACCCATAGCGCTGCCCACTACTAATATACTACCCATACGCCTGCCCACTACTAATATACTACCCATACGCCTGCCCACTAGTAATATACTACCCATACGCCTGCCCACTACTAATATACTACCCATACGCCTGCCCACTACTAATATACTACCCATACGCCTGCCCTGCCCTAATATACTACCCATACGCCTGCCCACTAGTAATATACTACCCATACGCCTGCCCACTACTAATATACTACCCATACGCCTGCCCACTACTAATATACTACCCATACGCCTGCCCACTACTAATATACTACCCATACGCCTGCCCACTACTAATATACTACCCATACGCCTGCCCTGCCCTAATATACTACCCATACCGCTGCCCACTACTAATATACTACCCATACGCCTGCCCTGCCCTAATATACTACCCATACGCCTGCCCACTACTAATATACTACCCATACGCCTGCCCACTACTAATATACTACCCATACCGCTGCCCACTACTAATATACTACCCATACGCCTGCCCTGCCCTAATATACTACCCATACCGCTGCCAACTACTAATATACTACCCATACGCCTGCCCACTACTAATATACTACCCATACGCCTGCCCACTACTAATATACTACCCATACGCCTGCCCACTACTAATATACTACCCATACGCCTGCCCACTACTAATATACTACCCATACGCCTGCCCACTACTAATATACTACCCATACCGCTGCCAACTACTAATATACTACCCATACGCCTGCCCACTACTAATATACTACCCATACGCCTGCCCACTACTAATATACTACCCATACGCCTGCCCACTACTAATATACTACCCATACGCCTGCCCACTACTAATATACTACCCATACGCCTGCTCACTACTAATATACTACCCATACGCCTGCCCACTACTAATATACTACCCATACGCCTGCCCAGTGCGGGTGCTTTGTAATTTAGGACATATGTTAAGCCCTATCACAGTTGAGCTATAGGACACCATGTCTACCATGTACCTGAGAGACTTCATTGACTGAGTCCATATCTTTGTTTGAATCAATTTGGTTAAGTCATTTTTTTTTTGGTAAATGTTCAAGCACATAGTTGGGTTTTTGGTAAGTCAGAAGTGCCAGCAGAGGAGTATTCTGGTATTGAAATATTAAGAAACTCCTTAGAGGGAGGTCCGAGGTTCTCATCCCTCACTGCAGGGGGGTTCCTTGTAATATTGAATCATTTTGTTTCTTCCATTCTTGGATCTTTCTATTCTCAGCGCCTCTTGCTAGCAATAATAATCACACAGTATGCGGCGGAGCTGATTATACAGCTGCTACTCTATATGATTTCTCAGAACGGATATTTAATTTATGTTCATAATCATATTGAAGCTCAGTTCACACTTGCATTGGGAAAGCATAAAGTGTCTTCCCAAAAAATGGGATCAGAAAATGTTATGGAAAAAAGGGGTATTGGGTCAAAATTTAAAGAAAATAAAGTGTACATTTTTCTGTGACCTGATATTGGTGTTTAATAATTTATGAGATTATAAATCCTTCTACTAATCTGAACATGTAACCTATAGAAAAATCCACAATATAGAGGAAATGGCCGGGCAGAGATGATGAAGTTGTTCTATTCTGTGTTTTCTAAGAATTTGCGGGGTATATTGGTAAATCAGCATAGGTCCAGTCCTAAAGGCGTTGTCCCAACGTTAAATGTAACCCCCTATACAACAGGTGGGGGGCTAACCATTGAAACCTTCACAAATCATAAGAATAGGAGCCCATTTTCCCAATGTGAATGCAGCCATAAATGGGGCATCCATCTTCCTGCTCCAGCCTTCTCCAGCAGAGAATCTATCCCGCACCTAAAACTGTACAAGGCCACCTCTGTCACTCCCATTGGGAATTGGACATGTCTGTATGTTGGTCCTATTGGTCAGAACCTGCCCTTGCACGGTATATTTTCCCCTATCCTGTGGTAAGGGGATAACATTTAGTCTTTTGACCATAAGCTTCTTCCAGACACCACTATTGCGTGAGCAATAGTCTGGTCATTGTAATCCAGAATTCTCAGTCTTCATTTCTCCTAACATCATCAGTCAGATAGACTACTAGGTCCTGGACACTACTACTGTGAGTAATATCCTAAAGCAGTGATGGCGAACCTTTTGCAGACCGAGTGCCCAAACTACAACCAGAATCCACTTATTTACCGGGAAGTGCCAGCATGGCATTTCAAGTAGAAACTCATTGCTACCTGTTCTTCAACATCATTCAATTGTATTGGCCCCCTGAAGCCGCCAATACAGTTGAAAGAAGGTGGACAAATTCAGCCCATCATTGTAGCTTCTCTCCAGGAAGAATGGTGGGTCCAGCAGGAGGACCTCCAAGATAATGCAGTTCTTTCAACACCTTCTCACTTTTCATTGGCTGTTTAGAACTGCAGGAAGTGTCACTTTAAAATAGTGCTGAGAGCAGCATCTTTTAAGGAAGATTTGGTGGATGTGGTCCTGTTTGGTGAAATTGGGGCAATGGCCTGAGTGCCCACAGAGAGGACCCTGAGTGCCACATCTGGCACCCGTGCCATAGGTTCGCCACCACTGTCCTAAAGCATAGGGGGCGCTGTGCTGTCACACCTCCAGGTGTTGATAAGCCTTGACCTGTGGAGTCGGGTCACTACATACAACCCTGGCATATGAAATAAGAAATCTGATTATTCTCCTACCTTTTACAGAAAGATCTATAAATACTCTGTAAACCAAATGAGAAGCAATATAATCCCATTTACTGCAGAGGCAGCAAGTTCTTCCCTATCACTTCACAGTTGGGGAGTAATCATTGCTGTCATTGAGATGTACACAAGTGAATGGTTTTACGGACTTCAGGTGAAAACCCATCAATTGTAGGATACAGGGAGATATATGGAGTGAACAGTATGATGAGTCGAGTTCTCATAAGCAGGACAGGACATGGACGTGCACTGGCATATAACGTCCATCAATGCTCTGTCCCCCAGTAGGGGCTCAGGACTATGAGCACTGTCCTCAGGACCTGCACTTTCCTCAGGACCTGCACCACTTACGTTGTGTCAGGGTTGTCCATTGGTTCCTTCATGCTACATGGGAAGCCTTAAAGCCAGACCCAACTCAGACCAATATTCTGTGTGTAATGACCTAGCACCATGTGCCCTTTAGTCTTGAATTTAAGACAAATAATAAGTGTCCTGGTGCATGATGGAGTCCCATACCACCAGGGTCCTTCACATTGGTAATAAAACTACTGAGCCCGGTAAATAATATGGCACTATTATAATGTCTATATACCCGAGAGAGTACAGACAAGTGTTTCTGGAGGCTTCTCTTACATGGTCTCACACTTAGGTGGATCTGCAGGGCATCCTCGGGGAATCTCTTGTATAATTCTCTATAGTTATCTTTAAAATCCAAGTTTTCCACGGATGCTACTCCTTCAGACTCCACTTTAGCATAGGAATGGTTCTTTCCATTTTGGGCTTAACAGTCAGAGGATCTGAAGGTACTGAAGGTGTGTTGAGGTTTTGCGCTATACTTGAAGGTTTCTTGGGACAATCCTTATGTTCTTATTAGAAGACTTCACGTCTCACCTGAATTGGTCTGGATCACAAAGAACCGTGGCTCATTTTAGTATTTACTTGTTGATGGACCTCCACCAACATCTTTCTTTCTAGTCTAGTTCTCTCTTCTGTGCCATGTTGTCTATTGTTCTGTTATAGCAGCTATTGTACCCACTGCTGTTATGTGGAGCTTTCAGAAGTTACTGTTGCTTAGTATAAGAGCAATATAAGAGTATCTGTGGACTTGGCTCTATACTTGTGTATTAAGCCATTGAACTATGAAAGGGTTAAGGCCCTGGTAACCTGGCAGCGTACATGGCATTGCATTCTTTAGGTGCTACCCCTCCTTGGCACCAGCTGCAATATATCACTGTCAGCCCGGTGCCCTCCACACCTTAGATGTTGAGATCAGGTGCCCGGGCGGCACTCACCGCAGCAGCTGAACAATCCTGACACACTGTCCCCGGTGGAGGACTGAGGTGAGGCACGCTTGGAAGGCAGAGAGATTGGCGTCACTGTCTGCTGCCTCCTTACAAGGGGAAGCCTGATTAAAACTGAAAGGAGGAATTTATCGTTAGCTGTCGACACAGGCAAAAGTAATCCAACAGTGCAGGGTGCACACGGTGCGCGCCTCTATTACCTACCCTTACTAGACCGGGAGATTCATGGGGCCTCTCCCAGCAGCTATCCCATGTGCACGCGGCATTTCAGCATCAAATACATGATTAGTAAATATGGAGAATCCTATAGGAATAAATATATGTTGGAATCCGGATCATTTGTGGAGATCTTACACGCAGCTCAGTAGGAAGGAAGGAGTTAAGTGCATTAAACAATGCGCCGCTTCCATCAGAATCATTCCCATTGTCATGGCGGTTGTGTGCAGCAAAGAGTTGTGGAACGGTGGCCGTCACAGGGACGGAGGGGGGGATGTGGCTGGATGTAATGTAGGCAGTGACACCGGGACGGTGTAAATATCCCAGTGCGGCACAGGGGAAATTAGATTTACTCCAGCAGCTTGAAATCAAGGACAGGCAAGCGCCCTTTGCGTATTACTGTAATAAAGACACACTGTTTCTTGTGTAACGCTACAAGCCACCCCTTGTGTGTGATACTGTAATATAGATGCCCAGCTCTGTGCATTTAATACCGCAAAATGGATTTGGTGCTTGTGGGTAATATAGTATGGCTTTGTAATCTACTCTGCCCCGTAACACAGAAATCCAGGTATTGTGTATGGCCGCCAGGTACATAGAGATTATTTATGAAGAGAAGAAGGTAAGGGATCTCGACAGCGAGATTGGATACAAATAATGTTACCTGTGTATATGATTCTATGTATAATCCTCTATAAAGGTATGTTATATGACATTAGACTTGTGACCTGTGACCAGAGGTCATGGCTAGAAACCGAAGAGGATTGGACGCTCTTCTACCGGAGCCTGAATACTTACCAGGTCCTTGCTATACTTTCCATTCGTAATCACATAATAGAAGTGAGCTGCCAGGTGTGATTTACATATAAATTAGTCACAAGCACTGAAATAATGTTATGATAACCTATACTAGAAACCCAAATTTATGCCGGCCCAACACCAGATCCAGTACAAATTTGTAGTTGTATGCGACTACCATACGTCTGATGTCCTCATTATATTCAGTTATTTGAACAATTTATTTTTGTGTGATAGTTTTCCTCAAATGGGAGAGGAGGCGAGTAATTTAGAGACACATGTGCCCCCAACCATGTATATTATATAATAGCTGTGTATAAGAGGCCACTGTACATATCCACTGTCTATACAATCCTAGTCACCAAGATGTCAGCCATAGACCCCAAATGTGGCAGGCAGTGCCGGATCCCTCCTATGGCTAGCTTTGGATGGAAGTGGATTGTTGGATTGTTGCTTTAAAAGCTTTTTGTGCTACTCGTTACCTTCATCTTATGCATGGCTAATTTTTCTATGTGGCATTTTATCGCCTACCAGTAAGCAATATGGCGGCTTACACCTCGGCTTCTCAACGCACACATGCGGAGGCAGCATATTTCTCAAAGGAAGTATATTGTGTCCATATGTCTTGCTTTATATTCATAGCCTGTAGTGGAACTTCTGTTTTAGGTTATCTTTACCTTTTATGAGTTGTAGTGACTGGAACCTAGTGAAGGTCGTCACATGACATTTTATCTAAAAAAAATATAGTGTTTTATTGTGAGTTTTAAACGGCAATTAAAAAAACAAATGTGTAAATATTGGAACTAGAGATGAGCGAACCCAAAGTGTAGGTTTGGGTTCACCATTTGGACATGTTCTTCCCGACTGAGGCATATTGCTGGATTGACTGCCAAGCAACCAATCTTGCAAATTAATGCCCCAAGCAACTAGCCATGGCTATGATTGGCTAGGGTGACCCCCCCCTGGCCAATCATAGCCATAGCATTCTGTTAGGCGGGGGACATCCTGGCCAATCATAGCTATGGCACGTTGTCAGGCAGGGTACCACCCAAACCTACACTTTGGGTCCACTCATTTCTAATTGGAGCCTTCACAGGAGCACCGCAGTGAGACCCATTCCCTTGTACTTTGCCAAAATTTAATGTGATTTACTGTTTCATTTTATAAACTTTATGTAAAAATGAAAGTGAGCTTGTTGCCCCCATTACGGTCGATCACAGTATCCACAGTTTTCTTATCTCCGGAGAGCTATTTGCAGACTTTTCTCTGTAGGTACAGGAGATGCATCCTGGGTAAAAAGTTTTGTAAAATGCCTTAAAGACAGAAATTTGATTAGTTAATATGAGGGAACTCTACTTTACACCTAAACCTGTCTTAGGCTGCATGCACACTGCCGTGAGCCCGCCGCACCATAGCACGGCGAGCACATGCCAGAGCGGGGAGAGGAGGAGGAGGTGAGCGCAGCTCATCCCCGCCCCTCTCCATAGCGATGTATGGCACGTGTGCTGCACCGTACAGCTCCCGTAGGGCGCCGCAAGCCCATAGAAGTGTATGGGGGACGTATATCGGCCGCATATACGTTGGGCGTATATACGTTCCCCCATACTGTAGTGTGAATGCAGCCTTAGTGTCCATTAAGAATTATCTGAGATTCGGTAATTTTCTTTTCCCTACAGGACTCTTACAGGTGCCAAAATGATAAGTCCTGGATCAGTGCAGTGTCCATTGCGTTACATAGTGCAGTATTTGAGCTCACATGTCTTGGCTATTATGGGAACTACTTTATATTTCCTTTTTCTTTTAGTTTTTTAAATCCTTTCCCGCGGGATTACAAATTTAGATCTGATCCACAAGGGCGTAGGGCTCAGCTTATAATAATAATTCCTTTATATAGCGCACACGAATTACGTTGGCTGCACAGAACTTACCAAATCGGTCCCTGTCCCCAATGGGGCTCACAATCTAAACAACCTACCTGTATGTTTTTGAAATATGGGAGGAAACCAGAGGACCAGGAGGAAACCCACGCAAACACAAGAGAACATACAAACTCTTTGCAGATGTTGACTCTCGGACTTGAACCCAGGTCCCCAGCGCTGCAAGGCTGTAGTGCTAACCACAGAGACACTGTGTTTACAATTAAATATAGTTTATTTTTATGACTATATTTATAAATCTGACCAAGACTCCACCCACGTGTAATTTATACCATTCTATTCAGTTTTTATTCCTTTCCTTAGAAGAATTCTGGACAATTCTCCATAACATTACACCATATTCCCCTCTCTCTGCGATGCTCCTTCTTCTCTCTGTCTTGCTTTTATTTATTAATAAATGACAGCGCGGCACAACGAAGAACAAGAGGGGGGAAAAACAAAACAAAAGATTTTTAATAGCCAGCGACGAGTCTCCATGGCAACACCACCCCCCCTCCCTCCCGAATACACAATTACACTTTCCTTCTCTCACAGAACATCACATTAGACCCAGAGAAGTTCTAAAAGCTCTGGTAATGGGTCCGGTTAGCCTCCACGCCACCTACTAGTCATTTTGGCCACCGCGCGTAGAGGTCATAAGCTCAGTTCAGTGAAGGGAGCCAGGACGCCAAATGATGCTGAGCGTGCGTCTGGGATATGAGAAGAACAGAATTACAAGAAGAGTGCAGACCCGCTGAGGCAATTACCACTTAATGGGGTCATTTGGAAGGCAATTGCTAGGGGTTAATGTAGTATGGAGAGATGAGGTGAGATTGAAGTGAAATTTGGGGGCTGCAAATATCTTAAGATAAGAGAGATCAGAGAGCAGAGAATTTCTTTTCAGCCAGGACACCAATGATAGAGCGGGCAGTGAGGCAGAAGAGCTACGGATGGGGAAGGGTCCGGACACACATGGCTCGTAGGAAGATGATGTCATGGCGCATAGACTGACCGGATGATATTCCTATAGTAGCAGATTCAGATCTCTGATCATCCCATTAGATCCTCCTCCATGATGGATGGTGCCAGAACACAAACCCTGCTCACCTGCACTCAGCACTACTACATCCGTAAGTCAAGAGTTTGACATTGGTTTATTTTCTCAGTTAGTTAAAAATAAAAAAAATGTTGCATGGTCTTTGGATTGCCCAGAACGTCAAGCGGAAGGTCACATAATACAAGTCTGTCTCCATAAACCTGGCTTTTAGCAGAACAAAAAAAAAACAAAACAAAACAAAAAAATCCCCGGCATTGTTTGATTATACAGCGTGAGTCTTTGGAGCACATCACGTTTCCCAGCATCCGAGCAGAGCAAAAGAGACTGTCATAATATTATATGAATATCAGCTCGCGTTCCCGAATGGGTATTTGGGTTGTGCGGAAAAAATTACAGGTGGTTTCAATTAAAAGTGTCAAAACGCTGATGGCATAATGAAAGTCATCATTTTTGTGTTAACCTATATTTTAGGAGCTCGTGTACAAGCCAGGCCTGGAAAGCTGAAAGTTCTGATTTTAATTTCTGAATAAACTGGTGGGAATGTATTAACTATTATGAGGATCGCAAAAATTGACGTGGAGCTCGAGGGGGCGCCGAATCATCTGGGCTGGGAAGATTTTGGTGTCTACAGTCACATGACCCATCAAATAACTCTGTGGTGTCTGCCTTCATGGGAAATCGTGCTTGTATAGTAAATTTCCACAATATTTTAACACATACAGTTGCGCTCAAAAGTTTACATGCACCTGCAGAAACTGTTTTTCTTCCCATGAGAAAACCTAGTAGTTTGACAGTCAATGGCTTCACCCAATCACATTCATATTCGCTGAAAAAAAGGCCAAGAAAGCCAAAATGCAGGGGTATGTAAACATTTGCGCACAATGGTGTCTTATACAGACAAGAAAGAAGGTATGTGCTTAGTAAAGGCCATAGGCATGAGTTACCAATACTAGAAAATCATGTCTGCTTGTCCATGGCTTGGATGCAATATGGCAGCTCATATCTGTGTAGGAGAGGAAAAATCATATTTAAAGGGGTTTTCCCACAAATAGGTCCTATCGAGGGAACCACTGCTGATCAGTGGGGGGTCTCAGTGCTGAGACCCCCACAGATTACGCAAACGAAAACTGAGATTGGCGAGCGCAGCTCTTGGCAATTTCCGTCAGCTCCATAGAGATTAATGGAGAGGAACGGTCATGCGCGGCCGCCTGCTGCATTAATCTGATGGAGCGACGAGGGATCTGACGGAGGTACGTGCTACCTCTCGTTTTTGTCATCTGTGGGGGTCTCAGCACTGAGACCCCACTGATCAGCAAGTTGGGCACTATCCCGTGGATACGGCCTAACTTTTCTTCATGGGAAAACCTCTTTAAAGGAAATCTACCAAGTTCAAGCATCTATAAACCAGGGGCACATACTCACAGATCCAGGCACAGTGACTGGTAATATTCTTATATTTGTTATCCGTGGCCTCTTTCCATTAAAAGCTAATTTTAAAATTATGCTAATAAGTCAGAAGGGCTCTGGGGGGGGGTGCATCACCAGAGCCCCTCCATGCTGTAGCTTAACAGGCTGTTACACTGTGTGGGACCACTGTGTGAGATGCATGATGTAGAGGAAGGGGGAAGTGCTAAGGGTGGAGGAGACTGTGTAACTGCCTGTAAAGCTACAGCACAGAAGGGCTCTGGTAACATCCCCAGGAGCCCTTCTAGCTCATTAGCATAATAAAATTTATATTTAGAAGGAAGGAGGCCATGGATAACAAATCTAAGAAGATTACCATAGTCACGGTACCTGGATGTATGAGTAAGTGCCCCTGGTTTATTTCATTTAAAGAATGTATATATTCCGACTACCTAGAAAAACTCTTTTAGAGACTCCTTGTGCTATTTACAGAACCCCTGCAGGTAACAGGATACAACATATTTCTCCTACAAGACTATTCATTGAAAAGGTTAGCCAAACCTAGAGGACACATGGAAGTGAAGAGGATGGCAGACCCAGACTACGCATCATTTGCTTGCAGTCTGTAACCATGGAGACCTATAGATTTGAATAGGAGCTGCTTTGCTTTATGTATTTTAGAGAAACTACCCTTCATAAATATACCACCCCCATCTAGGAGCTTGCCTATGGTTTTTTTTTTTCTATAGAGATAAGTGCTGGCAGCCTCCTTCCCTCTATGATGTTCCAATAAATAGAGTTGCTCCTCGGCTTTCGCGGCTTTCTGTAAGATTTCCACGCTTTCTGCTTAGAATGATTGGATTTAGCGTTAATACAGGTATTTGCCCGCGTTATCATTGTTGTTCGTGTTCCACCTTGAAGAATATTTGAAGGAGAATAAATGTTTCCATCCTGTAAAACCAGCCTCTCCTTCTCCTCCAAAGCAAAGGCGCAGATGAAGAAAAAGCATTAAACAAGGGAAGGGAAGCCAGAAATTATGACTTAAAAAGTCTGAAGGGTTGGAATTCATTGCCGGCCACGTCCGTACTGTTGTAAGGTAGAAAAATCAATGATGCAATCTTTTCCCTCTCTCCTTGTCCGAGCCCTAATTGAAATGGAAAATCAGATGAACGGCCAGCAGATAATTGTTTTATCAATAGTGCCTGCCTGCCCTGGAAGGGTCAGCCCAGAATGATCGCCAGCCAGAGGTATGACGGGGACAAAATGTGAAATTGAACGGGGAGGAGGTCATAAATCAACCGTGACAAGGAAGAGTGACCGATGTGCCGTGCAGCTGCTGGGACAGACTTGCTCCACTGCTTGGGATGTCTTAACCCCTCGTGGGGATACAGGTGTTCATAATAATATCCCGGGCATGCTAATTACAATGATGTGTGGCGAGTGGGCAAAATGACAAGAACTTGGCACCAGAAGGTTCCACGTAGAGCCATTCCGCATCAAAGCATGAAGGTTCCTGGTGCCTGATCGTTATTATTACAATTACCTTCAAGACCGAAACCTTCATCCGCGTCGCAGCGAGCAGAGTGATACTAATTGTGCGCTGTACATATTTAACCTCTTTATGACCACAGCACGGTTTGGCTATAATGATAGGATGTTGAGTTTTGTGGGGGTTTTTTTTTGGTTTGTTTTAATTCTTTGTTTATTATTTTTGATGAATATATTTATATATACCATATATACTCGAGTATAAGCCTAGTTTTTCAGCACAAAAAAATGTGCTGAAACCCCAAACTCGGCTTATACTCGAGTAAAAAAATATAGGTTTTACCAGGTTTTTGTGGTAAAATTAGGGGCATTGGCTTATACTTGGGTCGGCTTATACTCGAGTATATATGGTATTTTTTTTTTTTTTTTTGAGTCTGGTAAATGGTGGGTACTAGGTATTAGGGCATATTCAGAGGATGATATACATCCACAAATTATTAGGATAAGGCTCCGAGCACACGCCGGTTTGGAGAAGGGAGGGGGGAGTGAGTGCTCCTAACCCGCTAAATAGGTAGCCGAGGGGGCACACAGTATATATCTGTCCAAAGGTAGGACATGCTCCATGTTTTGCGGTGCGTCCGTCCAGTTCATACACACTGCGGTGGGATACACGGCTGTGATACCCGTATAAAAACGTTATTGTAAAGCCAAAACAAGGGTAAAAAAAATATGTTCATCTTCAAGGGCCAAAGGGTGAATCCACGAGAAATGGACCTGTTGTGGATCTGTGGCAGAATGTTCTTGCCATAGATATCCCCCTATTCATTGCAATGGAACCCGGCAGCATAAAATCCATAACAGATCCCAATTTTTGCGCAAATTCCTTATCTGTAAGCAGTGTATTCATATCTCCATACACCATGTGTGAATATGGTTTTAGGGTTACATGTGGTCATGGCGTGTTGTTATTTTTATACATCTATACTGGGACCATAAAACAAAAAAAACATAACAAAATATGTGTTCAGAGAACCAAGAAAATACAGATTTTTGGAGATTGTGCACCCAGTGTGTAAATAAAACCCTTGCACATCATAGATGAGCACACTGTGGATGAGGGTCGTCTCCCTTCCCAGAGGTGTGACGTGTGGATGTAACCTCTTGTGTCTGAGAGATCATGACGGGGATGCACAGATAACACGTCTCATATATCTAATTCTGATGTAACTTGTTTTGAGCAGTGAATGGCGTGATGTTGATATATATCCCCGCCTGACATTATCTAGCAGCTGGAGCATCAAGCCGAATCGTCCGTCACATGGGGATCCAGGTTTAGTGCAGTCAGACCATGCTGACAGTGAGCTGATGCTTGGAGAGGCAATGTCCCTTTGTGCCTTCAACACATGAAGATGTTTCCTTCCAGCCTACATTTTGCACATGTCAGACACTTGTTTTTGGAGACGATATCGCTGTCCCGGTTAGTGAATTAGAACCTCTTGATTTTTCAGACACCAGTGATGTAGCAGTGCTGTGGTTGTCCGCATAGTAGAGTTGTCTTTTTTTTTTTTTTGGCACAAATCATTGAAACTATTTATTTTGTTTCTTACTATTCGGTCATGTGTTGTAATGTGATTTCTATATCAAGTTTTTAGTAGGGCATCCACATGGCCAAGCCTTCCCATCACCAACTTGGCACGCAGATCTAGACGCAATAGCCCAAAGTTGCCACCACCTGCGACTAGTGTTGCATTAAAAATGTGTTTTGCAAGTAGATGCTGGTAGAAAGGTAGAGGTGTCTGTGTACTCATTGACCATTATTAAATCCAACATTTTTAAAGGGCATTCAGTGAACATTTTCTTTATATAAGAGTTTTATTTTCTCATACGTAGACAAAAAGAATCACATTCTGCCACCACTAGGAGACGTTATACATACATTATCATGGTATGCTTTTACTAAAAGGGGGTTCTTGGACATATGAATTGCATATTGATGACCTATCCTTCCTATAGGCCATTATTATGTGGTTAGTGGGGGTCTGAGGCTGCTCTATAAGTCGAAAGGCAGAATTTTATTAAATTATTTCTCCTTATCTCTGGAATGGAAGAAAGCCCCTTTAAGTCTAGTGTACACTACCAAACATTACACAGTATGCTCCCCCTAGTGGTGGAGGAATTGACCTCTTTCTTTCACTTTCTGCCATGAAGATATTTGGCCTTACCAAGGATATTGCATGAAGCAAAGTACTTGTCTGTTATCTGATTTTATTCGGGAAAAACTCGATTTTATTTATTTATTTTTTTAAAGTATGAGATGGTAGAAAATCCCTTTAATCCTCACATACATGTAACCAATTTTTTAGACTAGTGATTAGTAATGGACAAATCCCAAAACCATTGTAATCCCAACAATTTCCATTTTTATCACATACTGTATACCACTGAAGCGGTTCCTGGCGTTGGTAGAAAAGACGGAGGGGCAAAGGACTGATGTATCAGTGCGGCAGAGAAGAGAAAGACAAGTAGAATAGGAAACAAGTGTAACATGTAGCCGTGATTATCCTTTCCTTTATGTGCTCTGAATGGTGCGCTCACCTGCCAGTGACAGCAAAATTATTTTATTCAGGATTAAAATTAATATTACCTAGAAATGGAGCAGACATTCGTGCGGTGGGCTGCACGAGGAGGTCATACACAATCGTACAGTTTTACAATATTTCTAATTATTATAATTAAGCCTTCAGTATCTTCGTGCTGCACCGAGCTCTTCAGTTATTGCTGAATGCCTTCCTGAGGGTTGTGAGGGGGGTATGATCGGGGTCTATGTCAGCGTATTGTAGTAAGAAGGTTATAGAAAGTACAGTCCTAGAGCTTTGTGGATTTGAATGTAATCTAATACCCATTCCCATAGGTGGCAGTGTAACTTACACTATACTGTATGGTGGTGGAGAGATTGTTATATAGCAGCCTGCATTCTGCTCATCATACTGCTGCAAAAGTGAGGAAATTCAAGGGGTTGTACAACAATCTCTGATTAGTGAGGGTCCGACACCTATCATGATAATGGGACCTAAGCGATCTAGAGGAGCAGGGACTCCCTAATTGATGGGGCGGAAGGGCGAGCATGCATCCGAACACTCCAGTATGGTAGTGTTGAAAATTTCCAAGCACAGCAGTACAAAATAAAGTAAAGTACTTACCTTGCCTATGCCATGCCTATCTGGTACTTTTATTATCACTACCGGCTGGGTGGCCATTTGTCTGCTGTGGTAAAATTGGTGACCAAAGGAGGGACAACACCAACGTTACATATAAATGTCTCCAAAAGCCGCTGAGAAGGCCTAAAAGTTACGGCAATTGTTTACTGACCTTGTAAAGCAACAAGATAAAGTTTGTTACATTTATAAAACGATTATTTACTTTACCAGTCTCTCAACACTCCACCAGAGAGTGGTCCTGGCTGGTGACCAGCGAGGGCAATGACTGGGGTACAGGTGGTCCGGAGATTTCACAGAGGAATTCTTGTGATTCATGCAAAATCTTTACTGCTCTTCGTGTCCCCTGCCTCACGGGTCATCACAGGTGTTTACGTGCCTATGCAAGGACAATGACCTTACGCCAAGGAGACCTGCGTGTCGGCCTTGAGGAGAAAGAAAAAAATTATTTTAACAATTTTGGTTTTTTTTAACACTTTCAAATATAAATTTAGTCCACTACAGTGATATAAAAGTTCATTACCCCCGAAATGCTATAACCGATCTTTACAGACCCCTGCGCTTACACTGATATTATGTATCTGGTATCATACACTATGAGCGAGCCTTAAAAATAAGAACAGAAAATCTCTCTCCAGAACCTGCAGCTAGAAGCACTTAGAAGAAAATCATCATTTTGTTTCTACCCAAAGTCTCTTCCTATCTTGCTCCCGCCTGGCACGGAGAATTGACAAAAATATGAAATTGATTTGGTTGAGGAGTGTTAAAGAGCCGAGAGCCAAATGTCACAGCAATGAATGGCCACCGAGCCGGGAAAATCGATGTGGAGGTTACGGTGGGGCTGGGCAGAATGCTGTGTTCCTGGAAGAGATCAGTCTGCTACGGCCTTGGAGAGCCATCAGCCGAAGAGCCTGAGAGGTTTAATGACAGTGGATAGCAAGGAGCTGACAGTATGAATGTATACACACCACAACACACAGGGAATCACAGAAACTTTATTACACAAAAATATATACTGCTCTGATTTATGAGAACGTCTACACGTTGTTCCTGAGCCGTGGAGCTTACAATCTAACATTGTCACTGATGGCATTCGCGCTTCAAGATGCGGCTTTAATTGTGCGACGTCGATTCAAGCAAAGTGAAAAATTGGTGATTGAGTCGAGTGTGAACTGTGATCGAAGATCCACATCGTTTTTGTGTTTTTGGCAACCAGTCCTGCCTCCGTCATAGGCCACATTGTAACCACATTGCAATCACCAGATGTTGTGATCTTTATGTCACTCAACCAAAGTCATCTTGTAGCCCTCCCCAGAAGATGCAGCACAACTAGTGAGAGTTGCTGTAACATGACGTCGCAAAAACCTGAAATCCACCAGATTTTGGTGTTGTGTCCTGGTCGCAACTTGTTGGGTGCAACACAATTACCTTCTCTTCTATTAGCACAACACTGCAATCGATGGCCATGCAGGATGACATTGTGGTGGAGGCCTAGTGTATATGTGTTTCTAACTGAACTTGTATTAGGTACATACCAATAACTGTACATTCGGATATTGGAGGGAACACCGGACCCATCTCACAAGCTTTAGAGATTTTGTTCGGACTGGATTTACTCTCTACCTGATATTTCATGTCTTTCTAGAACTCTCTTAGCCTTTGTCTGCGTTTCATTGCTCCCATGTACAACACCTGCCAGACTTCCATTACAAAACCTTTTGCTCCCACATCTTAATTACTTCCCCTTTTAATACCCAATTTGCTGCCAGCCCCCCACCCTCCAGCCCCGCTCCTCTACTAAACTCATCATAGCACAGCCCTCCCCCTTTACTTTCTTCCCCCCTTTCTTTTCCTGAAGAAAAATCGCCTCATTAGTGTTAAATTCCCAAATGCCACATCATCTCAAACAGGGAAGATTATAACCTGAAAGGAAGAAAAGACAAATCTAGGTAAAAAAACAAAACCTTGCAAACCTATGGCAAATACTCCGTGAGTGGACTGCATCATAAAAATGCCCCCTATGTTGTTGGGAGTGTGTTTGGAGAGCCGCCGCCATATGTTCCTTGGGTTTTTTCGCTGGGATTATGCCATCATTATTGCTGATAAAAGCTGTTTACTGCCTTGGCAGAAGATTCCTGCTCGGAGCCATTCTGGAAATTGGCATACAGTTTACAGAAAAGTTCATTTAATGCCAGATGCCACAGTACAGGGCTTTTGTTTTACGCTGCGAATACTGGCTGCTGCCCGGCCATTGCCTCATATTTGCTTTATATTAGAGTATAAATTGGATTTATAGTTTTTATATAGTTTATAGTGTTGTTTTTCGCTTTTCGGGAGTCTAAAAATACCCAGAATTCATCTTACAAATTATAAGAAATGGAATTCATTCCCACATCCCCCATCCAGATCTAGATTTCTATATCCAATATTTGCAAACTTTAAAGAGTTAACAACCTCCCCCCCCTCCCAAAATAGTGACCTGACGAGGGCTACAAATGTGAGGTTTAGCTACACAGTCCGGTTTAGCACAGGCTGACCTTAGAGAAGTAAGCGATCTATAATTCTCGTTTGGCCAGAATTCAACCTGCGCTCTCAAAGTGTATAAAATTTACGGCTCTGCCCGCTGTAAACTTTAACGGCTTGTGCCAAGATCATACTATAAAAGTGGGAGCTTTTAGGAAGAAATGGCGCTCGCAGAACCTTACATGACATCGTACGGACTTCCGCAGCACAGCGAGCGCCAACACTTACACACAAGACCGACCTCTTGTTTTATTTAGTAAATTTACATTAGAATGTAATGAAGTTTGTTATTGTTTCTTAAAGGGATAGTCTGGGGGCATAAACACTATACATACTTTACAATATAAATCGTATGTCTCAATTTCAGAAGCCGTCTCCCAGTTCTGGCAACTTCCAAATTTGTTCCATCACAGGCAGAGAGCGTTGTCTTCTTCTGAGACTATATCAACGTTGCTTTCATTTGTGCCCTATCTATCTATCTATCTAGTGCAGTGTTCCCCAACCACCGGTCCATGGCCCAAGACCGGGCCATGGAACACCTGGTTCCAGGCCGCGCTGGACCTCTGTAAAAACAAACAAAAGAAAATATACTCACCTTCCCCATTCCCCTGTAGCAGTCTTCTCTCCCATTACTTAATTTCCATGTAAATGCACTGTTCTATTGATGGTGAGCGAAGAGAAGACTGCTGCAGGAGAACAAGGAAGGTGAGTATTTTTTTTGTTTTTAGTTCAGCTGGGATAGTAGAAGGTGGGGGAGCTTCTTCAGGAAATCGGACAATATAAGCTAGGCACACAGGGAGTTATGTGGGGCATGCAAACTTACATTTTTGGCTATGAAACAGAAACCAGACTGTATCCCCCCCCCCCCCCCCCACCACCTACTGGTCCCTGGAGAAAATATATGTTTACAGCCGGTCCCTGGGCAAAAAAAGGTTGGGGACCACTGATCTAGTGGACCAGTTAACATGATTATGTTTTTCACTGATCGGTGAGGAGGCTTTAGAAATTTGAGAGCAGGTCTTGTTCATGCTTGTGTTTGCACTTAAGAGTCTTCCTATAGAAGTCTATGGTAATCCGACATCGTGTTGCACACCGACAACATACGGGCCACAAAAACGGACCACAGATCCCTTGTGGCTTGAGAATATCACTTGTAAGTGTCCAGGTAGTCAGGGACTTGTTTTAACCCCTACGTGACAAACGGTCATTGACGCCTGAATGTCCAGGTCAATTTTTGCAGTTCTGTTATGTGCTTCTTTATAGGATGAGATCTTTGGAAACGCTTTACTTCGTTTTTTTTCATGACACGTGAGACTTTAACTTGATAGGATAGGTTTTAAAAAAAAATTAATGTTCATTATAAAATTAGCAGATAAATGACTCCAACAAATATTAATACTTTTTTAATGCCTTTTTCTGATTTAAAGTTTTTTTTTAATAAGATTAAATACGTTACTACAACTTTAGGAGTGTTTTATTTCCAGTTCTGTGAAGCATTCATACACAATCCATATCATATTAAAGAGGAGGCTGAAACAGCACAATGTGAAGCTGTTACACAGTCGTGGCTTTCCCCTTTGCCTGACGTCCACTGCAGAAATGACTGGTGTGACCCAGGGCCTAACGGATAAGACCATCATCCATTCCAACGGACTCGACTATTGAAGCCAAACCTCATGTTGGTGACCTCGGCCCATAGGATGAAACCTTTTATTATGTACAGATGAGATGGAGCCTCCTGTTTAGCCCACAAGTATGGAGGCAGCGGATCACCTCGCGGAGGGAGAATCTCCTCCTCCAGCAGAAGTAACAGGCGTCTCCCAGAGCTCCAGGGCTTACACAGCCAGCTCTGTTGTATGCATTTTCAGCTCCAGCCCAATTAATAATTTGCATAATTAACACACATATTAAATTGGGACTGGCCTTGCGTGTTCGCTGTGACGGAGTAATGAAAGCACAGAGGGGCTGCTGCAGATCGCCGTCAGCCAGCACAGGGAAGTAGTAATTTGCGCTGGGACTGACAGGCCAGTTCGGGCAAACCCTGTTTGGCAGCTTTAATCGGTGACAAACGGCTCTTAAAGCCGTAACAGTGTTTCTGTCACTTACCCGGTTTGATGTCACCGTTAGACACAATAAATCAATAGTGTCAGAATTCTGCAATGTTTACAGCGAGCAAGCTTTATTATTTCATACGCTCTGGGCTGCGGACATCTGCAAATTGTCATAGACAGAGCCCTACAGAGCTGCGCTGGTGTAATTTCAGAGCAGAGCGTGCGTGTAATGTGTGCTGCACCGAGGGGTGACCCTCCTCTCTTATATACGTATAGGTACACTATAGATTACTAGTCTGTATCTGTCATGTAACTATGTAGGTGGTCCTCAGTGTATACCTACACAACTTTATCAATATCTACCATATCAAAATCAATCATGATAAACCAGGGACACATAGATCCAGTCACCGCAAGTCTGGTAATCTTCTTGTATTTGTAATCCATGGCCTCCTTCCTTCTAAAATCAACTTTAAAAAGTATGCTAATGAGTCCTAAGGGCTCCTGGGGTTGTTACCAGAGCTGCATCTTCACAGCCTGTTACAATGTATCCCCTTTGTCCTGCTCCCTCTACCTGATGTATTCTTTTACAGTGGTGGTGGGAGTGCTCCTACACAGTGTAACAGCCTGTGAAGCTACAGCACGAAGTGGCACTGGTAATGTCCCAGAGCCCTTTGGGCTCATTAGCATAATTTATAAAAGTTTATTTTAGAAGACAGGAGGCCATGGATAACAAATATAAGAAGATTACCACAGTCACGGTGCCTGGATCTATGAGTAGTTCTCTGCGCTGGATTCGGGTCCGGCCGGGATTTAATAAGGTAGTTCCTCCGCCGTCCACCAGGTTGCGCTGAAAAGCATCTGAACGCGCCGGAATTCACCGAGGCCGACTGAGTGCAGGTAAGCGCGCCCCGAGCGACACGTTTTCCGTTTTTAAATGCGTCGGTTTTTCCGAATACGTCGGGTTTTCGTTCGGCCACGACCCCCCCCCCCCCCCGATTTCCGTTGCGTGCTTGCCGCGCCGATGCAGCATAATCCGATCGCGTGCGCCAAAATCCCGGGGCAATTCAGGTACAATCGGCGCAAATCGGAAACATTCGGGTAACACGTTGGGAAAACGCGAATTGGGCCCTTAGTAAAAGACCCCCAATATGTAATAGGATATGAGATAGTGTCACAGGCAGACCCTGGTGTTCCCAAATTCAGATTCATTTATGTGACTGCTCCAATTGGTTTATATGGCACTTGTTGAGGCCAGTGATAATCTGCAGTAGTCCTAAGAATGATGTCCAGAGTGCTAAGGATTGCAGCTGCAGGACATTCAACATCTTTTTAAATTATTGTTTTATACCAGTTACTTTCTACTACTCATAAAAACTAAAAAAGAAGAAGAACAGTAACGCCACAAACTGCCTCTGGAAGGGTGCAAGTAAGTAAGGCCTCATGTTTTATTATTTCTGGGAAACCCCTTTAAATATTATGACCTCATTGAAGACCGTTAGGACAGATCACCAGGGATTAGGGTCATAATGTGCCTAAAGGACACCTATTGCTTGGCGCAATGAAGGGGCAGCTGTGCCCCCCACCATCGGCATGTGTCAGTATGATGGGTGATATGACGGAGATGCAGTAGGACTTGAAGTAAGAAGAAATTTTGAAACAAATTTACAAGAAAGGTTACAAGATTTCAAAGGTTACACGGTGACCAGAAAGGTTACAAGATTCAGCAATTGTCTAGTAACCAGGAAACCATGAACTTGTATATAAGCTAAAGGTTTTTATATTAATGGATCCTTTTAAAAAAGATAATTTGTTTGAAGAAGTTAAGCCTTGAGAACGGTTCTATCAGCACTCTGCTGTCGGCACCTCGACTTGTCTTGTTGGCCACACGTGGGCCAATCTTGTTGACTTCCAGCCAGTCCCAATGACCAAATCCTACTGTTTTGGCAGAGTAGTAGGTGGTCAAATTGGCTTGATACATATCAGTGCGGGCGCGGATATCCGTCTCTCAGTGGATTGGTTAGAAGCTTGGCAGACCACCCCATATCCCAGCTCTGGGTTAATCTCTTGACCATTTGTTGACTGCGGATTATCCATTAGACTTTGACTTTTATATCCGGAGGGGTGGGTGGGCTGTATGCACTATGTGAGTGTTGATAGAGATGTATCCATCGCTAGATGCTAATTTGTATCCCATCTACAAACAAACTGGCATTCATCTTTTGAGTGCCTGCGTCTGCCATTCCCAGTACCCAGTCACTTAAGACTAAATATTCAGCTAACACCATCAATACCCCACATCCAGAGGCCGCAGTTATTAGCGAGTCATTCTCAGTGCATTACTTAAAATGCTAATTCACCGGAGCGCTCACAACAATTGTAAAATGACAGCACAGAGGTAGGAGGTGGGAATAGATTGTTGACTCCAGAAAGAAGAAGCAGGAGGAAGGGGGGGGGGGCATCGCTCTAACCCATTCCTCCATCTTTTTTATGATGAATAAAAAATCTGACATCTGAAGCTCAGGAACAAACATGTTGTGTCCACACAAGGGGTCATCATGACTAACCTTAGCAGGATGAAACCCCCGGAATCCCCCTCCCCCCACTAACACTACACTCTCTCAACCACACTCAGGAGACAAAGAAGAAAAGCCTAGATAATTAGACCAAGCTGATCGGCAGGAGGTAGCCAGCCTCTCTCAGACTGCCTCTTGTATATTCATGACCCTGAGTGATTGATGGAAGGACAGCGATTGTTGACACTGTCATTTGCAAGTGGAGAGGTAGGGACAAGAGACTGTGATGCATCTAAAAGGGGCCTTGGCGCCTTCTCATTTGAATTCTATGCTGCGTGTCACCCGCTTCTAACAGGACATCTGCTAATATGGGTGAAAATGGGGGTTAACTCCACCACCGCCAGACTACTCGAAACTTCAACTTAATTCTGCGATAAAGTGTGTAACATCAGATTGGTTATCACACCCGAATGTAAAACAATTGGTGCTTGCGGTCTCTTAAATCTTCTACTGGTGATGTCATAGACTATATTTTATATTTGGGCTGCAGAGAGTCGCCTACGAGTCACCCTGGTAATTGTTATGAACAATCAACAGATCACTTCTGTTATTTAGATATTGGGGAGAAGAGTCACTTAAACATCTTTTATTCGTTTCAACTTTTTATCATTCTGGGCTAGGAGTCCAGTGGGTTCTCTTACTCCATGATGGAGTGAGTCAATGGGGCGCATTTACTTGCCCGTCCCTTGCGCGAACCCTGCTGTGCATTGTCCGACGATCATGGACTCCAGCGCCATTCACTAAGATCCTGCACCCGATATCCTGCTTGTGTCGCTTTTCCACTCGGGTCCACCATCTTCTTCCCGGTGCAGGTAAGTGCATGGCTTGCGATACAAATTCAAATGTTAAATCCCACGCTCAGTCCTAATCCGTCGGATTGTCTGACGGCCCGCCCCTCAATTTGTGTCGCATGAAAGCCGCCACAGCCGTTTGTGGCAAAATCTGATGCTGTGCGCCACAATCCCCTTTTAAATGTGACGTAAAACGGTAATCGTCGGAATATCCGATGTTTGTGCGGTCCGCGGACCCTTAGTAAATGAGCCCCAATGAGTTGAATTCTGCAAGTTATCTTTACACCAAGTTTTTTGAAGAAATTAAAGAATCGAACATCAAACCTATTATTCTAAAATGTGAGTGGTGGTCGTGCAGGACCCCGGCATTATTCATAGGATGCAACATTTTTAATATTTACTAGAAAGAGTGCAACATGACCTTGGTGAGACTGCTGCGGGGTCTGACGCTCAAACGGTCAAGGAGCAAACAAACCAAAATCATACAAAAGGTGCATACAAGACAGGCATAGACTGGCTATATAGGTAGGACTCTTATCACAGAGGCTCTAGAGCAGTCGTTCTCAACCTTTCTAATGCTGGGACCCCGTAATACAGTTCCTTATGTTGCGGTGAACCCAAACCATATACAAGAATATTGTATTTGTGCCAAAAAATGCAATAAAATCATGGCTCAGATGGCTTTAGGCGACCCCTGTGTTTTGATCGTTCGACCCCCAGGTTGAGAACCACTGCTCTAGAAGAAGAGATCCCAACAGTCGGGGCTCAATTAGTATCCCTCCCAAGGAGCCCGAGCGTGGATTGTTTTGCTCGATTCTGGGGAATCGTCTGCCACCAGTTCCTCCATTCTTCAAGCTCCTGTATCCACTCCACATTAGTGGGTGGGGGCTCTTCCAGTGTTGTGGAATCGGTGATATTCCTGCACTTGTTGTAACAGTGTTTTAAAGTAAAACCCAGCGTATCCTGCCCATGTGACTCCAGCCTATGGATGAAAGAGGACACCTGTAGGAATATACATATATACTTCAAGTTCAGAGGATAAGAATAGCAGATGCAAGTAACATGAAGATCAGGCTCTGGTCGATCACTAACGATTGTCAGATACTGATGGGGTGAAGAAGCAGCGATTACAGAATGAGATTGATCTTTACGAGTTTCTGTAACACTTGTCTCCTGCTCACAATCTGAGCCCAATTCCTCTGCATCCCCCTCCTCCCCCTCCTATCCTTCTTCTAATCAACTCCACAATTTACGGCCATGCTTAGAAATTAACGCCCTCAACTGCCATCTTTGTATTTACACCAATTAACACATAAACTCTTAATTACCCTGATCAGGGGAGTTCCCAGCCCATAAATGGCTAGTGACACTGCAGCTGCCAGCACCGACTCAAGGTGACAATGAATGGGGACGTATCAATTAAGTGACAGTCCCTGGGAGGCGCGAGCGTGCACCGAGCGGAGGGTGCGAGGCGATGGGCCATGTTTAGCCGGAGCTGTAGGCAGTTACAGAGTGACAACCGCTCATCAGACAGAGATGAAACGTCGCTTCACATTTTATGTCATTGGATATTTTTCATACATTCCGATGTCATTTGTTTTATTACAGAAATCTTTTTTTTTTTGTTTTTTATGAGAAGCTCCTCGCATTTCCTTTGCATTTCATTTAAACAGAGAAGTCTATTGCCTTTTTTGTTTTTTTTAGATTTTTTTTTTTATACTTTAACCATGGAAAGGAATAATAAACCTTTTTAACGAATCTCCAATTCCTCTCTATTCTTACATGCTCCGGGATCATGTAAATCCGAGATAAAGGCTTCATTAACAAAGAGAAGCATTTCACACATTAAGCAGACGCTCCATTAGCATAAATGTTTAACTCCGTGGAGTATACAGAAACCCTGGTTTAAAAAGAAAATAATAATAAAAAAAACCTTGCTTTATTATAAAAATACAATCCTCGTCCCTTTGCCAGCATTGTATACTCTAATAAGAAACCTAGCGTTCTACAATCCGCCCCTAATCCATTGTATTCTACCAATTAATCCCAATATGGGGTTCATTGATCTGCTTTTCTACAGGATATGTAAATTTCCTATCCTGCTGAATACCATACAGTGCGTACCAAAAGTATTCAGACCCCTTTTTAATTTTTCATTCTTTGTTTCATTGCAGTTAATTGGTAAGATCAAAAAAGTTTTTTTGCTTTGCTTATTAATGTACACTCTGTCCCCATCTTGACAGAAAAAAAAATATATTTTTGCTAATTTATTAAACTAGAAAAACAGAAATATCACATGGTGATGTGTATTCAGCCCCTTTGCTCAGTATTGAGTAGAAGCAGATTTGGAGCTTCAAGTTACAACAAGATACAAGAGGTTCAAGATACAACAAGTTTTTCCCCCCTGGATTTGGGAATTCTCCGCCTCTTCCTTGCAGATCCTCTCCAGTTACCTGTAGTTAATTGGTTGGATGGTGAAAGTTGGTGGACGCTATTTAAGTCTCTCCAGAGATGCTTAATTGGCCCAGCCAGAGCCCTGACCTTAACCCAATCAGGAAAGGTCACAGAGTTGTTTTGATGCCTCTGCTTTGTTATTTTAGCTCTGTGCTTATGGTCATTGTCTTGAAGGTGAACCTTCAGCCCATTCTGAGGTCCACAACCCTCTGGCAGAGGTATTCATCCAGGATATCTCTGTACTTGGGCGCATTTATCTTTGCTGTTGCAGCCAGTCATTCTGTCCCTGCCCCGATAGCATGATGATGCCACCACCATGTGTCACTGTGTGTATTGTATGTGGCAGGTGATGAGCAGTGCCTGGTTTTCTCCACACATACAGCTTAGAATTAACACCAAAAAGTTCAATCTTTGTCTTCTCAGACGAGATTGTTATTTCTTATAGTCTTTCATGTGTGTGTGTTTTTTTACAACAAACTGTATACAGCTTTCATATGTCTTGCACTAAAGAGAGGCTTCCTTCGGCACATTCTGCCAAAAAGCTTCAACTGTTGGAGGCTGCACTGATAGTTGACTTTGTGGAACTTTCTCCCTCCCCCATATCTGGAGCTTAGCAACAGGGATTTGGGGCTTCTTCTTTAACTCTCTCACCAAGGCTCTTCTCCCACGATTGCTTAGTTTGGCTGGATGGCCAGGTCGAGAGAGTTGTGGTCATCCTAAACTTCTTCCATTTAAGGATTATTGAGGCCACTGTGCTCCTAGGAACCTTGAGTGCTGCAGAAATTCTTTCTAACCTTGGCCAGATCTGTGCCTTACCATAATTCTGTCTCTGAGCTCATTCGACAGTTCCTCAGACCTCATGATTCGTGAGATCTTATATAGTCAGGTGTGCCTTTCCTAATCCAGTACATTCAGTGTAATTAAACACAGCTGGACTCCAATGATGGAGTAGAACCATCTCAAGGAGGATCAGAAGGAAATGGACAGCATTCGAGTTATCCGAGTTTAAAGGGGACCTACCACCACTATTCTACCTATAAAGGTAGATTGGGTGGTAGGTGGATGAATGGGACGTGAGGATAGCCCTTTTTTGGGCTAATCCTCACGTCCCGGCTATCCTTTGGTAAACTTTAATAAGTCTGTATGTAAATTGTTTTAAGCGGCTACTGAGGCGTGGAGTAGCTGGACATGAGGCTAGAAGTCGCGGCTACTCCACGCCCCAATAGCCTCGTTCCTCCGCCTTCCATGTAATCTTCGGCGCGCAGCTCCTCATAGCTCCTCGTCCAAGTACCCGGCGTTCTGCGCATGCGCAGTAGCACCGGCCTTGGAGCTATGGCCGTGCAACGTAGGCCTGCGTTCTGCGCATGGTAGGGGGAGGAACGAGGCTACTGGGGCGTGGAGTAGCCGCGACTTCTAGCCTCATGTCCGGCTACTCCACGCCCCAGTAGCCGCTTAAAAAAATTTACATACAGACTTATTAAAGTTTACCAAAGGATAGCCGGGATGTGAGGATTAGCCCAAAAAAGGGCTATCCTCACGTCCCATTCATCCACCTACCACCCGTTCTACATTTATCGGTAGAATCGTGGTGGCAGGTCCCCTTTAAGAAATAATTTGGGGCCGGCCGGAAGCTCCCATCCAACACCATCTCCCAGCACCCTACAATGCTGAGAGACAGGGACAGATGGGAGCGGCCGGCCACATCGACCAACCGGAATTTCCCGGTGCGTGACTTGTGTGCCCCTGTAAACAAACAGAGGCACGGATCAGACGGACCGCGGCACGGGACACCAGCAGTGCCGGAGGAGGTAAGAAACTTGAGAAAAGAAAATAAACTTTTTTGATCCTTCCAATTGGCTGCAATGAAACAGAGTGAAAATTTTAAAGGGTTCTGAATACTTTCTGTAGCCACTGTATATACTATATACTGGACAGTGACCACTATGGTATAGGAAGAGACCACAAACAGATCAAAACAGCAAAAGTGAGAAGCCTTTTTACATTTCTTTTATAGATTAATTGATCTTGGCATCAAAATGGTTAATAAGGACCCCCCCCCCCAATGTGCAAGATACCCCCATTTTTGCTCCCTGTGTTAGACACAGTGTAAATGTGGAACAAGCTGGCTGAGACCTGGCGCTTCTACCTGAGGAGCTGTCGTCTTTTGGGTGAGAATTATGGCTGTTTTCGTTAGAGCAACGACTGGAAATTAGCTCCAGTCCTCCAGCAATTCTTCCTCCGCCCGGAGCATCTCAGTGTGTTTATACATGGCTTGTATGGCAGCCTTCATAAGACATTTACCCCATGATTTGCGATGAGCTTATGTGTGAATAATTAATGGCAATTAATCCTTAATTACAGTAATTAGGCAAGTCACAGGAAATTAAGCTGCAGCTGGAGAAGACCATGCCTGCATAGCGAGGGCTGAGGGGCTGTGTGAATTTGCCTTTCACTGACAAGCAATGCCAAAGATGAGGGTTTAGCGGTCCCTCCTGGCTGACTGATGAAGAAGGAAGAGTAACTACCTTGATGTCAGACAAGACTGAAGGGTTAATAATGCCACATCATACCCTCGAGGGTTGCATGGGATCAATGCTGTAGTTGGGCAACTTATAGAGATTGATTTCCCAAATACTTCCATGGTGTCAAACGCAAAACTTGCAAATGTGCACCTTTATATTATGTTATTCTGCGTTACACTTCAGTAGATATGGCGCACGGTTACCTTCTTGATGATTCAGTTAACACAGGGTTAAAGTAACACTTTCCTATGTGCCCTCAAAGAAACCTATGCATTCTCTAAAATATCATATAGATATAAGCAAAGTCTCTGGAACTAGCTATACACTTTCCACAATGCCATCATTCCTGGTCCTAGCTTGGTATTTTACTGTGCACCGATCATAACATTTGGTAGATTACACTGACTGATGGAAAGCTCTGCAGACATGTATGAGCCACATGACTGAAGACCTGAAGACTTTCTAGGATGAAGAGTCACGTCTACAGACCATCCCCTTAGTCATTTCATTCTCCTTCATCACACTCTTGTAGACAAACTCGTAATCTTTGCACATTTTAGTCCTTGCCGTCAAACAAATCCTTCTGAATCTCTGATGTTTAGCCATAATGTATCATTGTATTAACTAAAGAATGGAATTTGTAATGGACTAAGAGCAGACAGTCCATCCCATTACCTGAAAGTCTACTCCAACTCTGATAGTTTGGATGGTTTTTCACTTTTTGTGCCGTTCAAGTCTTGAGCGTTAAGACTCCCGTGTCCGAGAATCTTGTAGTCCATGTACAGTGTCTTTCTTAAAGCGGTTTTTCCACCATTAAGATTTCATGACCTATCGTCAGTCTAGGTCAGTAATAGCAGATTAACGGAGGTCTAACATTTTGACAACCAGCTGTTGATGGTACATGGAGAACCTAGTCTGATCTCCAGCTGAGTTTTAAGTGTAGAGAGCAGAACTTCTAAAAATGTTGTCTTTGTGTTTGGAGCAAGTGATTGAGGTAGGTCCAAGTATTGTATGGAGCCCATCATATCTAAAAGGTAGAAAATAATTTTTGAACCAAAACTCTTATTCTTTGGACAAATAGGCCATCCAATGATGTTATCATAGTATGGAGAGTAGTCCTCGCTTTTCGTTGACTGTGTAAGGTGCACTAGTCTAATTATAGGGTGCCATTGAGTATGTAAGGCCAATATAGAGTTATATGTAAGATTATGTTATAGTCTAACATATGACTATTTACCACTAGACATTTACACAAAACTACGTTTTGTGATCTTCATTTATTTTACTACAACGAGAGAAAACTTTTCGAGATCCGACTCTCTTAATCCAGTTCTCCTTTTGTATTAATGGCAACTGCAGAGATGTTCACGGTTGATCCAGCAATTATTAATACAGGAGGTTGGAGCCTCGTAGGTTATTCAGATCTAGAAAATTGGTTTGGCTTTTTTCAAGTCACTTCTCGGCATCTGTCTGGGTGACGCGGGCCGCCATTTTCAGCAGCCTGCAATTTTGTTCTCTTACAGTTTATAAATGTAGAAGAAGAATTAAAAAAAATACCATGCAGAATGTACATAACAGGAATGAAGTGTGCGTGGATGAGTTCTACACATTGTCTTTGCGGACGGGTTAATTGCTGTGAAAACTATTAAAATAGGATTTGTGTCAAACGCACAAAGGGTGTCAGATTCTCACTAAGCCCTTAATTATGAGTTGTCAACACTTAGCAAAACGAGCCCTTGTCCTTAATTAGCTTTGATTTAGTATATTCATTGTTAGAAAGTGTAAACAAGCGAATAATTATTTTCTTTTCTTTCAAGCCAGCAAAATAAGGAAATATCAGTAGTGTCGGAAACTGTTAAAAGAGCAGTCAGTGGCATTTATAGAGGAGGAAAAAGAGAAATGCTTCACCGAGGAAGTGTTAACCCTACAGTCCCTGAGGGATCAAAACCACAGATCAGGAATTTCAAGAAATTTACAACTTCTTCTTCTTATATCAGCCTTAAAGTGCTATGGCAGTGGGTATTTTTTTAATTGGTCTCCGATTGTAATCAATATGCGAGTTCTGAGTTTGGTACCCGTCAACTCCTTAATAGCCACAGGTTTGAGTTTTTGGGTCCTGCTTGGGCGCACGAGGTCTAAGAGTTTGCTTTCTCCTGGTGCCGCACCGTTTTGTAGCTCAGCCTCATCCACTTGACTATGATGGTGGTATCATTTCAGGTTGTTTACTAAGGAATCAGACTGCCTCCTGGAGATGCCTTTCAAATTATTTATCATTGGGTGGTTGCTGAACTATAAAAAGCACACAACCAAATTTGACTTTTAGGCTTAAAGAAGACGATAATTCAGTATACAGTCATATAAGCATTGCAACCACTGAACTAATCTGCTCCCCTCTTCATGATTATCATTATCTGAGTAGTGGATGCCGTGAAGATCATGCTCAATCCAGAGACAACTGCTACTAGAACTATACAGCACTTGGGAAAGGTAACTGGTTTTAGTCAAGTCAATGGGTGATCTTCAAGATGCTGATATCCCCGACCAATTATTGAATGGCCAAACCTCTTTCAGTGGAGAGATAATTCATTCCTTCCTTGTCGTCAACAGGTTGTTCTAGATACAAAAGTCATCCTTTGACAAAGAGTCATCACAGCAATGGGCAAACGGATTTGGCTATGAATTCATACAACTCTAGGGGCATGTTGGGGGACAGGGAATTATGGGAATCTATTCTTTTGAGGAATGGCCCCACAATGCTCGGACTTCAATAATGAAATATGGAAATAGATGATAGGCACATGCAAGATGCACATTACTGGATTGGCCATATAATGGGACACTTTTTTGTTTTGAAGCCCAGGTGATGCTTTTCTTTGTTTGGCTCAGTGAGAAAAATAAAGCATTATTAAGATTAAATCCAAGGTAAATCCTGTAGGGACAGGCATGCGGTGACATCTGGGGCTGAATGTAGATGGAAAACATTTTAGACCTGGGCTGCCAGATTGAAGGGCATGGATCAATTTTTAATTTACTTGTACGTACAGATGACTCATTTGAAAAGGGAGAGATGGCAGAAAGAGCAGGAGCGAACGAGTGAGCACAAAGTACAGGGAGAGTGCTAGTGAGAAACAAGAGACGGCCACACGAGAATGAAATGAGACTGTGGTAACGGGTGGACAGAAAGTGAGAGGCTGATGGAGATTTCCAGGGAGCATGTGTGCAGGGAAGGGGAGGGGGCGCTCTCCGTGCTGATTAAAGTCATGCAATTCTCTTAGCAGTGTTTGATTTTATAAATGATATTGCCAGTCCCCCCACTCTTTAAAGCCACCGTCTCCCCCCTACCTTACAAATAAGCCGCACATTCATTTTAATATGTAGAATTGGTTTGCTAACAGGGTGACAATTTGAAACGGACACCCCACTGTGTCACAAACACTGCAAAAATTGTTGCCCATTTACCCCGCCAAGGCAGTTGTTTAGAGGCGAGATGGCCGTCCCTGGAAACGCTTTAAAGTGCTGTAATTTTATTTAGGATAATGAGGATTTATAACAGTTTTACCATACAAGAACCTGCCTTTAAGTGGACGTCCAAATAAGCTGTTTAGCTTCAGCTGAACCGTGCGCCGGATTAGATGAGCGCTGAGGAGACACAGAGTTAATAACTGCACACTCCGCACATTATCTAAAGACAAATCTTTCACTGGAACATTTCGCCTGGTTGTGTGGCCTAAGAGTCTCCGCGGCTCCTCATATTGATGGAAAAATGGTTAATTTTGGAGTTATAAAGTCTGCCGCGTATTAAAAAAAATTAGCCTGTTAGCCTCAGTCCCAGATCTTTCTCCGTTCCCCTATGAATAGGATTTCATGATGGTTTTGAAGGATAATTTCGACTCTTCATCTAAAATGCTCAGGACATTCTCAGGACATATCCATACCATTGTAATGAGACCCGGCATTACTTCCTGTTATGGTAGATGGATATCACAGCGACGTGTCCCATGATTAAGACCTTCTTTATTAGACAGAGCTACAAGTGACCTGATCAAGTACAAGACTATCACAGGTTCCTTTCAATTTAAAAAGAGGCATTCATTAAACCAGATTCACTGACTATGTTATGTGGGTGGAGGCCTCCCAAGACTCAGGAATAGGACAGGGTCTGTTGTGTTTTATCATGGGAGGATCATCCTGGGATATTCCTCCATCCCCTCTGAAAATACAGGTTTGCTCGGCTTAACCAAACATGTACGGTGGATGTGGGCTGAGAGGTGTGGTGTTGGAGCACTTGGGGAGTAAAGTAACCCACTTCTTTTTCAAGATTTTGGTGTGCTTCCATTTCCTGATCTGATCTTTATATTCTTGAAGGATTGATTAAGTCCATGGTGTGCACTCAACCTAGTGAATCGGTGCTACTGAATATTTTTTCCCCACCTTCACGCTTGTCACAGATTTAGCAAAACCGGTACTGGCTATCCCAAGTGTTTCTATAGTTCTGACTTTAATATGATCACAGGCCAAAGGGCTGAGGTATTAATGAAAAAAATCTCTCTTATAGGGATTCTGTTTTTTGCTAACAAGTATTGTACACGAGGCAAAATATTGGCTTAATTTGCCTAAAAAAATGTGACTCCTTACTGTGCACCACATTTCTAATGTCTTATAGGGATTAGAAGTGATGGGAAAGGGTTAGTAGTTTGATTTGTAACCGAAGTCTTGCACAATTATTCTGCAAAAGTTTGCAACAAAGAAGGCCAACCAATATGGTGGTGAGACGAGAGAGACCTTTCCACACTGTCATTGTGGGGACTTGTATGGATGGTTATGGCGCGCGGTTGCTGTACAGTGCTCACACACACACACACCTGTGCCACAGTACCGTGCCATGCACGGGAAAATGATAGAACATACTCTATCTATTCCTGTGTTTATGGCGAGGAGCCATGGCTTGCTATGGAGAGCAGCGCTCGTCCTTCCTATCCAGTGCGCTACTGTATTGTTGCCTGGGCTGTGGTCGACAAGCACATGGCAGAGTGAAAGTATCAGCCACTGTGACAAATCTGGTGTCATAAATCAATGAGATCAAAATCTTTTTTTTTTATTGAATATGTCATAGCTGTTATGGCTTCTTAACAGATTTGTTAACAGAGCAGTACATGTGGTATTCCTAAAAATACCTGGAAGAGGGCTTCAGTTTTATCTGGAATATTCCTTAAAGTCGGAAATGTTTACATGATTAGTTACGGGTTGCAGAATGGTCCTATTAGGCCTGTCTTACATATTACAATATTGTCCATCCAGTGATTCCGGAATTTTCGGACATGCAGCACCCTCCTCCACCACCAGCAGTGAGAGGAAACAATCCTCCATGAGCACACAGTCACATATAGCAGGCGGCTGGATGATAAGTATCCTGACAGGAGTCCAGGTGCTGCCTGTGTTTGGTGAGCGCGGTGCCGGTGCTTGGCGTCCTCTTATTCTGCACTAGTGAGCGCTGATATTAAAGCTTTTATATGGCTCCTGCCTCTGCTCACAAGGTCAGTGTGTTTGCTGGTTTAATAGCTCCCCATCAAGAATAAAATCAATGAGCTGCCGCATATAGCATCTCCGGGGATTCTCACCTACTCTACCACTAGGATATCAAGCTCATTTCCCCAATGGTTTTAATATGTTCCTCTTGTATTTTTTCTTTATTAATATATGTATATTTCCTATATAATGTGATGGACGCTGGGGGCTGGAGACATAGCCCACTTTCCAGTATAATCTATCTCTTTCATTCCTGTGATTAATAAACAGATGTTATTATTATAGGGTTATAAGCTTCTATTCACATCTGTAGTATGGATTGTGTACTATATGGAGAGCACAAGGCCCAAAGCCATTGACTTACACCTTGGCAGAACCGACTGATCAGAGTCGACTTATCAGAGTCTTTGATGTAGATCTAAACATATATATATAGCCTAAAATATCCTTGTTAACAATACTTTGTTTTGTAGACCGCCTTTACCATGGTCTTCTTTAGTGGGCAACAAATCCCCCCTTCACATACAGAGGATGGCCTTCGTAGATGTCGCCTGTATGGGGGCTCGTAGATAGCACAGACAGTACCATTATACCATAGCATATCTAACCCAAAGGTAATGCGGTTTTAATGGACATGGTGTTAAAAGAATTAAATGTACCCCTCTGGCCTCTCTAGCAGTGACCAAATGTTGTCTCCTGTAGTTCCCTTTCAAGCTCAGTGCCCTGTCTGTATATATGGAAACATGGTGTGGCTATACTTTCTCTGTGTGGCTATACTTTCACAGCTTTGAAGATCCTTACTTTATAAATTACTCGGCATTTGGCCACATTGTGTTGAGTTATACTAACTCCGGCAGAGGACACAGTTCTGAGAAGTGCACAAATCCAACTAAAAGACAAGACATTGATGTGTACTAGAAGTAGATGAGTTATATATAATACAATCTCCCAACTACTGATAACAGGTCTCGAGGCTAGGCCATCAGTATGGGGTCAGTCCAGACACTTCACCGTCTGCCCAGCTGCAGTTACCCCTGACGGACCATGGAGCTGCTCTTTCAGATCTGTTCTCTGTGTTGATCAGCTCATCAATAAGGGTCTGTCTGATATTGATGAACCATCCTATACCTAATGGGCAAACTCGTTTCATGTAGCTACTTTTAGGTTACAGACTATTGAAACCCAAAGCAGCCACCAAAACCTTATTATGCAGGTACAAGTGGAAGGCCATAGTAAAGTATCTGTGTATTGGAGACATTTCTCACTGCTGTCTCTGTAACCTCTTGACCCTCAGCTAAATACAATATAATGTAATTTAAGTAAAACAAAGTGATCTCCCATGTGAACACAGGAAGCAACTGGAGTCATTGTCATGGACACATTATGATTGAGATCCCAGTTACTTCACGTCCTCCGGCTCCATCTTGCAGAATGTGCTTGTTACATATCATTCCACCTATTAGATATTGGGAAGACTAGTGCTGGTTGGTTACTATCTTAAAAGATTTTTCAGCTCCTTCAGAATTGCATCTTTGTACTTCTACTCAGGGGAGCTCATAAGTGATGGAGGGTCCACCAGGAATGACTTGAGGTTTGAGTGTTATGGGACGATTAGACTCCTGAAGATCCTGAACCAGCAGTTCCATAGAATTTGTATTGGAGCGATAGAATGCAAATGCATCTCCAGACAACTGGGGGCGCAGGAGTATTCCAGCTTTTTGGTTGAAATCTATTGCCTTCCTCAGGGTTGTCTTCTGTAATGAGCTTGTTTAACCATATTATGCACTTGGGCTGAGGAAACAAAAGCTAAACTTGTATTAATAAATGAAACACTTGGTAAAACTGCAGCAGAAAAAACAATATGGTAGACGGTAAACTTCATCAATCTGTGCCAGGCATCTCCTGCCAAGGCTAATACAATAATGGGGTGTATTAAAGGCAGATCACAGAGGGGCAAGGGTTAGCCCTCCTGGCTCATTAGCATAATTGTAAAAGTTGATTTTAGCAGGAAGGAGGCCATGGATAACAAATATAAGAAGATGACCACAGTCACGGGGCCTGGATCTATGAGTAATGTCCCTGGTTTATCATGATGGATTTTAATTGTAGATTTCCTTTAAGAGAGGCCTCTGGATGCAGGACCCACTTCTGGGTCCTCTGAACCCCTATTCTGGCTGGTGTTGATGCACTATGGTTTCCAATGCACTGTGAGATGAGAATACCCCGATATTTTCTGAAAACATAATCCTCCTTTCATGGTTCCTGTGAATTAACCACTATTTTTATACATTTTAATAATCAAAATGAATAGTTAGATTATTTATTATGTTTATTATATTATTTATTATGTTCTGATCCATTGATGTATAATGGTTTTCATGGGGTCCAGATAATCCTTTGAGATAAATCTAAAGTACCAGAAGTGTATTCTGTAATGAAGTGTATTTTTACCTGATGCTGTGATGAAGTATAGTGTGAACAGTGCTGGATGCTTGCAGGGGGTAGGAGCAGGTTTTCTTTTGCGTCACTCTGTACACAGCGTCCGTCCTGCTGTGCAGGTTCTCAGATTTATTTTGCAGTCTCAGCAACACCAAGGACCACCTCCGGCCTGCTCCCAGAAGCCATTGCTACAGATCTGAGCCTCCTGCCCCCCTATGGTGACTCCGGCGCTGTGCACTCATTCATTATACATCCAGGAGCAGATGACAGCACAACTCGTCTTCTATAGTAGTATCCATAGCCACACACCCCCTATAGATCCTAGATGTCTATAGAGCTGCTCTACATAGGAAGCTGATGTATTTTCTACAGTTTGACTATGGGAACTACATTTTTAATAAAAATGCCCACTTTTGCTTGTGTAGATGAGGTATTATATATCAATTGGAATCTATAGGCTTTAAATCTATGGATTTCATAGGCTCTTCATAAAGAGACGATCTGTGCAGCTTTACTTTATTCATGAGTTGGGTCAATAGTAACACCCAATTACCTTACAGATTTAGAAAATTGGATTCAGAAAACCTCTATAATAAAAAGGGAGATAAGTGAAATGATAGAATCTGATAAGGACTGAAAAATTAATTTGTTCAAACTTCTGCTCTATTCTTGCTGTCTATCTTCTACATCTTTGTTTAGGAGTTGTAAAGCACTACAGAATATGATGGCGCTATATAAATAGACTATTTTTTCTTATTCTTATTAGCGTTGTCTTTGGTCAGGCCCTCTGTCTGTCTCCTATTTATCCATCCATCACATATCTATTTTATTATCTATCTACTGTGTCTTCTATCAAAAACCTCCAGCTGCACCAGTAAATTTAGTTTAGATGCACAACCCACATTTGATATGTCCTTAAAATAGAATAACCAAAAAACATTTTGGCGACACCAAAATGTAAAAAAAAAATAAAAATGTTACATTATTCCCGAGGGGCTACGTTTCGGCTCAAGCGTGAGAAAGGCTTCTGATTAAGGAGCTGAAATGTATATGTCCACATATCCATCCCATATCTGTCTATCCATATACTGATCTGTCCAAATACCCAACTATCCATCCCATATCTGTCTATCCATATACCGATCTGTCCAAATACCCAACTATCCTTCCCATATCTGTCTATACATATACTGATCTGTCCAAATACCCAACTATCCATCCCATATCTGTCTATCCATATACCGATCTGTCCAAATAACCAACTATCCTTCGCATATCTGTCTATCCATATACCGATCTGTCCAAATACCCAACTATCCATCCCATAATCTGTCTATCCATATACCGATCTGTCCAAATAACCAACTATCCTTCCCATATCTGTCTATACATATACCGATCTGACCAAATACCCAACTATCCATCCCATATCTGTCTATCCATATACCGATCTGTCCAAATAACCAACTATCCTTCGCATATCTGTCTATCCATATACCGATCTGTCCAAATACCCAACTATCCATCCCATAATCTGTCTATCCATATACCGATCTGTCCAAATAACCAACTATCCTTCCCATATCTGTCTATACATATACCGATCTGACCAAATACCCAACTATCCATCCCATATCTGTCTATCCATATACCGATCTGTCCAAATACCCAACTATCCATCCCATATCTGTCTATCCATATACCGATCTGACCAAATACCCAACTATCCATCCCATATCTGTCTATCCATATACCGATCTGTCCAAATACCCAACTATCCTTCCCATATCTGTCTATCCATATACCGATCTGTCCAAATACCCAACTATCCTTCCCACATCTGTCTATCCATATACCGATCTGTCCAAATAACCAACTATCCTTCCCACATCTGTCTATCCATATACCGATCTGTCCAAATACCCAACTATCCTTCCCACATCTGTCTATCCATATACCGATCTGTCCAAATACCCAACTATCCATCCCATATCTGTCTATCTACTCATCCTGTCTGTCTTTACTTTCTATCATCTACCTCTTTCTATTAATTTTCATAGGATATATGTATTAGATAAATAACAGATAGATGAAGAACTATGAGTATAGAAAATGAGAAATATAATAGTAAGACATAAATGTATTTCAAATTACGGTATTTAAAATATGCAAAAACAGGCAGGACGCCCTAAAGTTGCGAAAGGATTATGATGGTGAGCCGAAATGTTGCAACTGGGTGGGTTTTTTTTTATTATTCAAATATTGGAGATTATTTTTTAAATGATGGGTTGAGTCAAAATCCATGGATGAGTCTGTCTTCTGTCCATCATCTTCCTCTTGTCCAGTATCTATCATGTTCTATTCCATTTTGATGATGACCCTGAATGATCTGTGTATTAATTCCCTGTAATGTCCCCATGCTGTATGCTTGATATGAGGCGTGTAGAGCCTGGCTGTTCCCCTCCCACGTTGTGCGTTTCGGGATGACCCCCGCTAAATCACATGACACTTATTAGTCCTGACATCGGAGCCGTGTAGCCGTTTGCAGTGATGGGAGTCGGATGATAGTCTATAATACAATCCGCCATCGTAGCCTCCCTAGATAAACTTGCCGCACGTTTTATTACAAAGTAGGTGGCCTGGAGGAGAAATCTCTGTATTCTTTGCGTTTTGGTATAAAATATGCACTGGGGTTTCTTATTTCATCTCCAATCTGTGTTATTCTGTAAGAATGCAGCAGTGCCCAGGGTCCTCTTTAATATTTAATTCAACAAGTTTTTAATCTGTCATTACGCTGTGATGAAGTAAGCATCAAGTGTCGCCGAGAAAGATTAAATTATACTTGGAAATAGGAATTGAAATGATTTAAGGCTGAGACTGGAGTATTTGCTTTGGATCGGTAATAGTTGCTTTCTTTGTGATAGATCTATATATATGTGTGTGTGTATTTATGTACGGATGTAGTAGAGCTGAACGTGTCATTAGGCTATTCTTGTGCAACGCTGATCATAAAATATCACTGGTAAATCTAAGCTTATACAGTTGTCCGATCCTACATTACGGTTTCTGTAAGGACATAGTGAGACAGTGGTGTGCCATCTATAGTCATCCATAGCCCGGACCACCCATGGCGCCCAATAACCGGGCTATTTTACAGGTAAGAACCAGCGTGTTTGCCCCAACGCCTGGACTCCTGTCACTGCTTGTTTAATGTATCTCCATATAAGTCCATATAATCGTATTATAAGGAGGGAGAGCAATCGTATTCCTCCCACTCTCTGAGGTCAGACGTCACCCCATTACAAAAAATACATATTTTTACATTATAAAAATACATTTTGTTGATTCGGTACAACTCACGTCACTTGTAAAATATTTCCGACACTCAGCCCAAAACTTAGGGTGGGTGAGAAGATAAAAAAGGAAATTTGAAAAAAAAAAAATTTACCAAAAAATAAATGAATGAAACTAGATAAGAGCTTTTCATTAAAAACCTGGGGGGGTGGGGTTCATGCTCCATTTTTCTGGAGAATTGGTGTAACAACGGAAGTGAATCTTCTTGAAAAATTTAGCAAAGCTTTTGATGATTCCACCATCTCTACTTTGCAGTATACTTTAAAAAAAAAAAAAAAAAATCTTTTTACAATTAACACCTGTGTGATATCTGTAGGACACTGCGGACACTATCCAGGGAAAAATGGTGCAAATCGGGTATGATTTGGGGTATGTGGTATAGCGTAAATGTGAACACGCTCAAAACACAGCCAGCTCTGCTACATCTGTAGCTTGTGCAAATTATACATTTTAGCATTGATTTATTTGGTTTGATCATACACAAGTAATTTAGAGATGTCATCCTAATTCCCTGACATCACAGACACATCCCCTTGTTCGTGTGAATAGACCCCCCGCCACCTCCCCTTCCACCTCCCGCAGCCCCACAAAGCAGACAGGTTCCCCGCTGCCAACGCACTCTGCTGATCGGGCAAAGTAAATGCATGGCTGTGTACAGGAATAAATAAACCCGAGCGGCTGAGTCAATAAGCAGGCTGAGTTCTGCGCCTACAGCAATGGCGGACAGCTCATTTTGTAGATGTGCGAGTTTTGTTTACATTTATAATGCAGCTTTATTTAATGCTGACAGATATAGCTTGTGGCAAATGATAGTCAGAATGTATGAGCAGTCATAATGCTTCTGTCTTCTTATAGTGCAGCGATGAAAATAAGCACTTCACCTCTGTTTTTATTGAGCAAAAGATAGCAGACAGCTATGCTACGCACGGCTATTTATTGAGTTGTTTTACTGGCTCTGAACATGCCGCTTTATAGCCGTTGTGAAAATGGACTTTTGCTGGTGTGTGGGAAAGGAAATAGCTCGGCAGTGTGAAGAGCTGTAAAAAATATCTCTATAAATTATTATTATTTATTTTATTTTTTTTTTCATCTTATTTTTTTTTTTCACTCGAGCTGGAAAATGTCATTTGAGCAGCAGTACTGCAGATAAGTGGAAATGCCCTTATAAATCGGGAGTGCACCCGAACGCCTGTTACATAGCCTGATACATATTATTAAAAATAGATAATTACAAAGGGATGAACTGAAATTTTTTATATCTCGTGTGATGCTGTAATGTTGGGGTTGTATCAGTTTAGAAACAAAGGGGATGCTTTTTTTCTTGTAATCTAGAAACCGCGCCTCTCTTATGTATAGGTTATACCTGGTACCTGAACCAAAGATGACACGTACGTTATGTGTCCGTATTGGGGTTGCCCTGTGTAAGGACATTTAAGAACCACCTCATTTTCCAGGGTTAGTAGATAAGTAAGGGACCAACAGCGCTCTAGTAAGCTCTGCTTCTCCTTCATTACAATCAAATGAATGGAGCTGAGCTGCAATACTAAGTACCACCACTATACAGTGTATGGCGCTGTGTTACTTGGTGAACAGTGAAGAGACTGACACACTTCTCTGAGTTTACATAGCATGCTGGGGGTGCCAGGTATCCAATTCCCTCCAGTCAGGTATTGATGACCTATTCTAAGGATCAGTCTATGACGTGGGGGGCCCCTTCCCAGCATGGGCATAATTTCACTACTTACAGCTTTATTGGGGCCCAGAGTGTCAGGGAGCACCGGCATCTGACCTTACACTCTAAAGAATGGAGGATGTGCACCTTTATATACATATTATACTGCACTTGGCACAGCATAGTGGACAATACTCACCCGTCCGGAGGAGTTCCCCAAAGTGCATTGTCCAACGATCATGAACTCTGCCGCGATTCACGAAGATCGCGCACCCGATATCTTGCACGTGTCGCTTCCCCGCTCAGGTCCTCCAATGTTCACCTTCTTCTTCCTGGTGCATGTAACTGCTTGATCTTGCGACACAATTTGAAAGTTAATTCCCGCGCTCAGTCCGAATCAGTTGGATCGTCTGACGGCCCGCCCCCTGATTTGTGTCACATGAAAGCTAGAGCAGCTGTGCCAAAATCTGATTGCGTGCGACACAATCCCCAGTTAAATACCTGTCACAGCCCTGTAATCCCCGAAAATGTCAGGAAGTGCGACGATAGTGCGTCCTCGGATCCTTAGTAAATAAGTCCCAATGTGTATATAACAGTGCACATCCTCCACAGTACACAGCATGAATCTGCAGCTCAGATAAGGAATGTCAGGGGAGAGAGAGGTAACAGCAGTAAGGCAGGACTAGGGATCTCTCCTCTCTAATTCCCCCATGTGGTCAGCAGCTACTGGGACAGAACTGTGTAAGTATATAAATGTATATATCAGTGTATAAACGTGTGAGTACACAAATATGAATATTTTCTGAGGGGGTAGGGGGCCCCATTCAGAAGTCTGCTGTGGGGCCCTGCCTCTCCTAGTTACGCCCCTGCTTCCCAGAGATTCTTAATCCCTCACACGTGATTGGCTACAGCCGTTTTGTAGATATATAATATATATGTGTGCAATATGCTGGAGGTGAAGAAAGGCTATCATGTTTGAAATGCAAAAAATATGCAAAAAATTATCTGTATAAAACTATACCACACAGTTGAGTCTACTATACTGTATAATATGTGAGTGTCCGATATTCGAAGCAATGCAATCCCATTCTGACCTTTACAATGAACACGATGTGGACATCACCAGACAGTAAAATAAATATACGGTAAGAAAAGATTTTTTTAGAAATCACAAAATTGGGAAAAGGTTTGCATTTGGTGATAACAGAAGTCATAATAAGACATAATAATAGTCATTATCGGATATAAAGCATCTCTTACTGAAAAGGGAGTTGTTTCCTCTGATCATAAATGAGGGATTTTACTTCCAGCCATAAAGTGACATACAGTCATTTTCCAAGAACCTCTTGTACATCTGTATTACTGGTATTCTGTGACTTAACGTGTACATTTATTTCAGCTACTTGTTAGGCTGGTGTCATACTGCTATTTTTTGGAATAACTTAAACATAGACATAGTGTTTGCCCAATTCTCAAATTTCAACCCCCTAGTGGTGGTTACATAGAAAGATAATTTTTAACCCCCTTACTTTACAATTTTACGCTTTACAATTTTATTGTGTATGGGCAGGGTCTCTCTAAGCAGACACTTCAGGATTCCTCTAGTCTGTATGGTGACAATGTGGTTAGATTATCCGAGTAAAGGTTTATATGCACTTTCATTTAGCTTCTGAACATTGTACTCGTATCTGACATATATTGAGAGAGATGAGACAGATGACAGATGATGAGATCCATTAGGTGCATATTACACATGACATTCTCAGCTTTACCATTACAGCTATACATGCATACATCTTATCTGCCTGTAGCTTTACTCTCCTTACGATTATTGCTGTTGGCAGGAAGTCAGTGTGTGTGTGTGAGCTCGTCCTGGAATGCAAGGGTGGGGGCTAGAGGTAGAGTGCAGCATCAAACAGGAGAACAATATGTCTGCCGACCCTAAACTCAGAGTATCCAGTGTCGGGTTCAGGGCCAACCAAAATTATGTACACCAGGACTGATGGAGAGAGGTTGAAATTATATCTGTGAAATGCTGTATTTTGTTAATAACAGTGAATTTGAGAATGTGTATATTTAAGAAACTTGTCTTTGGGAATTGACAATAAACAAAGCACAAGGTCTCTAAAGAGACAGCTATAGCACTATGTGCAAGTTGTGCCATTTTCTATTGGATGGCAGGGGCATGAAGTATAAGATATACCACAATCCTCAGCCCACATTACGAGTCTAGCTGCATAATGTAAGTCTTCCCATATACATTAGGCATTCAGCTGACCAATCCCAACTACCCATACACATGAGCCCAGCTGAGTATTTACAGGCTTGGAGGCCACTACTAGACACTTGGGGTTGTGGCTTGTCTGCCTATAAAAAAAGAAAACAAAAAAAACCAATGGATTGGCCATATTACACTCCCAAAACCAGATCACTGGAGAGCTTACAAATCAGTCTGTTCTTAACTTTCCCCTCTAGGCTAGACATGTGCACATATGTGTCTCCTGGGATGAGCGGCTTTTCAGTCTCACACGATCTCCTCACGTTGTGTGATACAGTGATCCTATATATTTCGGCCACCTAGTACTTGTGTTGTGGACTGCAGCCTGTCAATGGTTTAATTAACTTAGTGTCATGGTTTCATGCAGGAAGAGAATAGGTTGATACAAAAGCCGGATTCGAGGATGTGTATCTTATTATACTCTTTACATCGGATTATAGAAAAAAAACAAAGGAAAAAATAGATGGATATGACCGGGCACTTGGGGACAAGGCAGTGCTGCAGGGGTGCCATTGTCCCATGGCCATCCATAAACCCGTCTATAGGAGCCGGCAGCTATTCCCGCTAATGCACTTCTTGTGTCTGGTACTAATGACTTGACTCCAGTTTGGCACATCTCAGCGACGGAGACTCATTAATTCCACGTGGGTCGAAGTCCACCATTTAATACACAAAGAAACACTCCTATTAATGAGCTGCATAAGGTAAGTCCATTATCCAGATGAGAGTGACCACGGCTTTATGCACTCATAGATATCATACACTTGTACTGTATCCCAGTGCCAGATCATCACTAACCAGTCCTACAGATCTCATCGAGATTTAATCAATTTCCATGTTCCTTTATAATTTCATTTAACGGCATGTGCCTGATTATACTGCATTAATAGAAAAATCAAATGTTCATCTGACAGCGGCAAGAAACTTCTAGTGTCCTCATCTGCATCATGACACGGGCAGTATCAGACGGAGACTACGTATATATGATTATATGAACAAATGGAGGCGCCCCATGGGTACAGTACAACGGGAAGCTGATTGTAGGATTGCTTAGCTCACACCAGTTTATGAAGAATCAATCCATTTCTCGGAAGTTACAGGACGTCCACACCTACTCCTATGTACCCCAGGAGATCACAGCTGATCACAGGGAAAAGTTATTGGACAACCAAAGATCCAATGGTAATGGACCATCGTCATACAATCAGTGGTGCAGATCTGTCCCAAACTAGTGAATTTAGTCACTTTCTTACACTTTTTGTGTTGCCAACTTCAAAGCTGTCAAAAGTAAAACAAATTACATGGGTAAATTTTACTAAATAATCCTCCACTAATGCTGGTTACTGGTCAGATGGGCGATTTTAGAATTGGTTTGTGCCATACTAGATCCATTTTTCATTTCAAACTGGTTGGAGTTGTCTTTGTTCTCCATTACTGGGGGTAGTCTACTCTGAAGTATGGCGATGGATGCCACCACTAACATCTACATGATGTTCTGCTGGGTTTCCCTGGATGATGATAGACTCCATATCAGAATTCCATTGACATTTTCGCCAAAAAAGAATCCCAATTGTGATTGTACGGTGTCCATCCTGATGACACATGACCTATGTCACCCTTGGCGTCTCAGATTGTCCTTAGACTCCCCAATCCTAGGAGTTGTTATGATCGTCTTGTCTCAGTCACACTTAAGCAATCATTTATTGTTTAAATACAGCACAAGCCGTAACAAAACGCTGTCAAGAGCCATCACACTCATTAACCTAGCAGCTAATTAGCCGCCTCCTGCTTGACGCCTGACAAGTTTTGCAACCTATCACTGTAGTGTCAGTTCAGAAGCGTGAGGGGATGAGGGGGGCGTAGGAGGTGCCCATTAGGTGCCTGTGTGCGGAGGCTGTACGCGGAAGGTTCTTATTCTGCACTCCCACCAAATGTTACCGCCGTTAATACTCTCAGCTGTAATTAAATTGGCAACACTTAATTACTGTAATTAGCGCATTAACTGTTTTATTTCATGGGGAGATGAGAAAGTGAAATCAGGTGCAGAATCGTTGGTGAATGTTAAAAATCACTTTTAACCCAACATGGTCCTATATGTGTTAATTACATGTAGAACAGACGGATCTGCTCTGAGGGATTTGTAAGGAGCTTCAGTAGAGGTATAGGACAGAAAAGGGAAAAGTTTCAAAAAGATTCCGGCAGATGACGTCCTGAAATCATCCCTTTAACATCATCGGGATAATCCTGTAAACCTTGTGTCATGCTAGCCGCATGTTATTTCTATAAAGTCATTTCAGGGCTCATAATCCCGGCCATTTTATTAGCTACTAAATACATATCCTTATTCTTCAAAACGCAGATAAAGAAAAGCAGGAAAACATCTGATAAAAAGATTTAGCGGCAGAGGGGCGAGCCGAGTCACGGATATAAACTCCCACATACCATTCTCGGAGTGCAGAATATTAGCTTTAATTTACAAAACAGCCTCATCTTCTATGCAGATAGCAAAGACAGATATAACCCAGGGCGAGTTTAATTTCAGATTGGGATTTCACATAATGTTTTATTCATAGTATTATATCACAAGTCCACTGCAATCACGTTAAGCTCTAAACTTTAACCGTTCCGTCAATTTCAATTCCGCAGGACACACATAATTTATTCTGTCCTGTTTTTTTTCCTTTTTTTTTGAAGAGGGGTAGCGTCCAGACCCCTCCTGGAGGATTTCTGCTGCTTGACCTGGTTTGCGATTTTTCGGCATCTCTGTCCATCTAATTAGCATGTTCTCCAAAGACCAGGGCAGCTCTCTGTGTACAGTATGGGCCTGGGGCATTTAATAAGTAGTTGCTCAGCAGTAGATTTGCATGTTTCTCTCGGGGTCTGAATAACGAATTACCTTGAAAATCGTTATACGCTGCCTCCCCATCTTCATCTCCGCTCACTCTTCCTCCTCAATTACCAAAATCAGGCCACTGCATTGTAATGCCAATGGAAAGCTGGAGAGGACACAAGACCCTGGGATACATGGATGAAGAGCAGACGGCACAATAAGTTTCAATTCCGCTTTAAGGCCGAGATGGTTGGATCCAGACACTCATCATATACTGACAGCCACTTATGTGCCATTGTATAGTAGAAGGACCCGCTCCTCCTCCTCTTATAGATACTCATCTCACAAGGGCAAACATGAGAAGACCACTTCCTTTAAATACCCTTATTATACGCTTCAGGAATACATACAATGTGTGCATCACTTTACTGAAGATTGGTCCATGGATGCCAATCCCAGAGATTTCTATTTGATCACAGATAGTTATGCAGTACATAGGGATCAAAATTGATATCCTTATATATTACAAATTACAAATGGCCATTTATTTGTATGATCCCTATGTGTTTCCAAATTTCTCGATGACCTGTAGGATGAGTAACTTGTGTTGCAGCTTGGGTACATCTTAACCCATACCCCTTTGTCAAAGGAAAAAAAAAAACATTCAAAAAGTGCCCAAAATACATACAAAACCAGAAGTCTGGCATATTAATCACTAAATCTCCCCCAAATCTTGATATGAAATGATAAATCAGGTAGAAGGCAATGGGATGTCAGGAGACAGAGGAGATGTTTAATGCAGCAGCTCAGAAGTGATGGGACTTCTTTTATGGCTCCTCTGACATGGGCCTAGTAAATGTGAGATTCTGCTTAATACAACCAAAATCATAAATTATTTTCTTCCATTCCTTAAAAAAAAAAAGGTCATCTCCATTCATCAGCTCTGGTATCTAAGGTGAGCTTATTTCACTACACCACCCACCAGTGATTCACAATGAGGTATGTGGATTGTAAAGGGCACAGCCTATCTGTATGCCGTCTACTCAAGGTGATGCCAGCTGTGACTCCATGGTCCTGGACTAGGTGTGACAGATAGACATCCATCATATCTGCTTCACTGATGTCCGGGCTCTGCATGAAGAGGGACACAATGGTTAGCACACTATTTGGTAGGGTAGAACGTAGCCTTTCCTGTCTTATGGTTTCCAGCTGGCCCCTTGAGTATAATCTGGTAGTACTACTTTGGCTTGCACCATTTCTATGTTCAACATGATGGCACCATCCAGTGTGTCGGGAAGGATGGTTATATCCCGAGTCCAACACTTTCACATGTAGTAATGACGTTATCTACCGATATGGAATCTTAACATTTGCACGGTCCCTTTAGTTACTGTAAAACCTGTTGATGAAATGTAGGGGAAGACGGTGGTTACCCTGTGGCATGGCACAGCAAAGATACCCAAAGGTAGGTTTAACAAACTCTGTAGAAGTCCCTTTCTACTAAACTTGACCCATGTTTCCTTATGTGGGCATAAAGTGGCTCGATGGTTGGCACGATGGTCGTTCAAACCAAGAAAACCACTGCCATGGAGTATATCATCCATGTTTGTTCAGATTTCCACTTGGGATTTAGTTTGACTTCCAAAATGTCTGTGTGAGATTTAGTCCACTTATTTGTATGGGAATGAGGGTTGTAGGATTGTTCATGGGAATTTTAGGACAGCTTCCCCCTGCTATCTCAATGGAGGGGTTAAGCATGTCATATAAAGTAAAGGCTTGTGACTCTTTTCTTCATGATAATTGCAGGTCCCAATGGTCAGACTTATCCCCTATCCTGTGTACATAATGGTTTGATAATTTTAGTGAACTCCTTTTTGGGGAGGAATCTGTGGCAGCTTCTATTAGTTGTTGGGGAATGTAGTCCCCTCCTCAGGTTGTATCGATACCCGCGCTCACACACCGATTGGAGGAGAGCAGGTGGAGCTCATACAATAAGGTAATTATTACTATACTAACTTAGCTGATGTCGAATGCAAATCAGTTAATGTGTTAACGACCCGTTAATTACTTTACGTGTGAAAAGCAGAACTCCCTGGGGCACTTTCCCCGATGTGTCAGCGGTAACAAACCAAGTGTATATAACAGACTGCAAGTCGCAACAGAAAATAAACACAAGGAATATTGTAAACATAAATTAGAAATGAAATTAGACTTGAAAGCGGATATATTTCTTCCTGGCAGAGTTGATAAGCAGTTTTCTGTGTTATCAATGCCAGTGTGAAGCGAGTCTTCTCTCTTCCCTTTATTTCCACTGGGAGACAATATATGTTAAGGGATTAGCTTTATGTTAGGCAAAAATGAATGGGTTTATGGTGAAAATCTTGTAATAAGTTATGGGCTATTAAATTCTTTGTTGCACTATGGAGAAATACGGGACGGCTGCGTCTTGGGATTAGGAAAGTGTCTCCCCACCCCCACCCAAACTTTTATTGGCTTTATTCAGGATGATATAAAATGAGATCCCTTATTTTGCATGTGATGGGGGTTGTTAGACATCTGTCTGCCTTCTGTATACTCTCATCCCATATTGTAGGAGTAAGCGAGATGACTATTTCCTATTCCAAATTTCTTTCAAGCAATTATACCTGGGATGTACCTGTCTGCTCTCTGGGATTTTAGCAAGGACTTATATTTTCCTATACAGTAATATTTCAGGACTATCTGAGCTTGTGCCTCTTTTATTCTGCCTTCCCCATGACTGAGCACAGGGAACACATGCTTACTTGGCTAAGCTGAGGATACATGTGTATAGTGGGAAGGGAGGGATAGCTGTAGGATGAACAGGTATCCATTGAATGGCTATGGCCACATTCAGGCTTATGAGAGAGAGGTTAGTGATTATAGTTACAATAACTCCACTGCAGCCATCAGGTCAGGGCTAGCTTGTAGTATGAGAACATATAAAATGCCATACTAGATTTATAGAATAAATTCCCATCATGATATTATGTTGTGACAATATCCTTGTCATTGATACTTGGGTAGGCCAACCAGTTGGCAAGTTTAGTGCCATAAGACAGACTACATGACCTATGTATGTCCAGACAACATATGACGGACGTGTGTCATGCAGAAAATGTTAGTAGGAAGTAGCTGTCCTCCTGGCACTCCCATAGCTCCTGGTACTGAGTACTACAAGTCTTCAGCAGTCTGAAGCCTATTGGAAAGACAGAAGAGTAATTGGTGCATGAGGCCCACCAGACATCAATTCTGAAAGATTTTTCTTCCTTCCTGCGCTCAGTGCCCTCACCTCAGCACCGGATGTTGTTACCTGGCAGCAGACGGGTTAAATATAGTTTGTTTTAGCTGCCTCCCCATATCGCACAAGGCCATTACAAAAGGTTAGCCGCGCCATTACAACTGCTCCAAAATGAGGGAGGAAGCGGTTTTATGGGTCTCTAACTCCCACTTCAGCCATGAGAGCAAACTAGCATCAGTTTAAAGGTCAGGCGGCTGCGGCACGACAGAGAAAGGGGGGATATTAGAGGCAGGGAGCAGGTGAAGAAGCGGCTCAGCACCGGGGTGATTCCGCAGCATCAGCCGGCAGAGTTATGACCACCCAGAGACTCGGTATCACTTTAATGAGTCCGTCTGAAGAGGAAGAGTCACGATTTATGTAGCTGTACATAATTTTCTGTAGAGAGGGTTTATAGTGCGCTCCTAAAATCCACATTGCTTTTAGTTTTAAAAAAAATAAATATTATATATATATACAGATTTTAAGATGGCCCTCCGACACCTTACTAATTGGATTATATTCCAGCCACAGATGACGAGGCACAAACCTGTAGATCTCTGATAGTCTGAAGCAGACGTGATCCGACGTTAATAACGCTCCTCCTGCAAATAACTTCACTTTGGAATTGCAGACTTCCTCGTATTCTAATACCCTCCGACAACATGGGGGTTCAGCGAAACGCCAATATCGCAGCAGACGTCCCCATCCTCCTTCCTATAAATCATACAGATGGAAATTAAGACAAAACTACATGTTCTAAACGGATCAGTTTGTGCTCGTAAATTGTCTCCTTCTAATGAGCAGCCAACTAAAGAGTATAAATAACTTTCTTGGCATGGAGCGTGTTTCCAAGGTGCCAGAAGCATTGGAGACATCACAGGAGTTAATGAAATTGTCTCTTATCAAAGTATCATAAAACTGTACAAATTAAACTGCTGCCCATTTACTGTACTGCTCGGCATACCGAAAAAACGGAGAGGGAAGCGCTACTTTCAGGGATGGGCCTCCTCTGATTAAGAGGGTAAGGGAGGATGTGCAGCTGCAGGATAACGGAATACACAACATGATAATGTAATGCAACCCCTAGCGTCAACGTATATATCATACGTCAGTGATGGCAAAACTGCCAATTGCCCAAACTACAATTAAAACCCATTTATTTATTGCAAAGTGCCAATATGGCAATTTTAAGTCCTGGGTTGTCTAGGACGGCATGAAGATACCTCGAGTCTGGTGATTGGTCTGCGGGCACAGAGAGGGCTCCAATGCCATAGGTTTGCCACTATTGTCATATGATATATATTAATAATTATCTTTACAATGTAAAACACAGTACATCTGCAGCCCACCAGGTATAAAACATTAAATAGCTCCTTCACAAGCCCCCAGTAGATTGCGGCTTAGGTGAAGCCTGGTGCTGACGGATGATGATAACATGTTTTAAGCAAAAAAATATTCATCTTTATCAAAATTCCATTTTTATCTGATCTCTCACAGTGTCATGCACCGCAGCACACTTTAATAGACTCGTATTTAAATAGAAGCGATTATATAAAGCATCCTAAATGTCCAGGTTTTTTTTATTATTAGAATGAGAGCAATGCAGTGAGATTGGAAGCAAAGCCACAACATGACAGCCTATGCTGGCCCATAGGAGATACATGTGCAAAATGCTTTTTTACTCATTAACTATACTCATCAAGGCCTGTACACCTTGAACATTCCCTACTTCTGATATTTAACTGATCAAAGTGCCCAGCAGCTTTTATCTGTTAGGGTTTATGTCGATAAGTGTTCATAAATGAAACTTTGCTTATACTAGTATGACAAGCAAATTAATTTAATTAAAGAAAATCTACAATCATGATAAACCAGGGACATTACTCATAGATCCAGCCCTTGTGACTGTGGTAATCTTCTTATATTTGTTACCCATGGCCTCCTTCCTTCAACAGGGGGAAAGGGGGCTTACCAGAGCCCCTCTATGCTCCGTCTTCACAGGCTGTTGCTGGGGCACTTCTTCTCCTTTCTCGGTCTACTATAATCTCACTGCAGCATAGGAAGTTTCAGCACACAGTGGGAGGGGAGAGGTGTTTCTGCACAGTGTAACAGCCGGAGAAGATACAGCATGGAGGGGCTCTGGTTACATACCCCCCCTCTAGAGCCCCTCCGGCTCATAAGCATAATTATAATAGTAGATTTTAGAAGGAGGGAGGACTTTGGTAACAAATATAAGGAGGTTACCACAGTCCCGGTTCCTGGATCTATGAGTAATGTCCCTGGTTTATCATGATAGATTTTGATTGTAGATTTACTTTAATATTATTGCTGTGTAACATCAGAGATAATGCTTCGGAACTTATTTTCCTTCCTTTCTATTTCTTCTTTTCTTTTCTTCTTTTCCTCCTCCCATCTCCTCACCTCTTCTCTGCTCTTACCCTTCTCTCTAGCCAGGAGATGAGTATTTGTAACAGAGCTCTATGTCTGTAAACTAGCTTTGCCTGTCATCACCTCTTTATTTTTTTTTAAAGTTTTTATTTATGCATTTTTAATTTTTTATAACGACAAAAAATTTGAACAAATTAACAAGACAGCTGACCACAGTGTGTTATTTTCATGTCAATCGGTACAGCATATTGACAATATAAAGAGTTAACGTATTCACTCGTACACACAACCATTCCACCATACACAATCTCCTATATTATAAGATCAAACCACTGGCAGAATATCTATAGGGCAGTACAAGGATTCTCGCACCATCTAGACCAGATGAATTAAAACTTTTGGGGACATTTCCTATTGACATACACTGAGCGGTAATGAGAGATGATACTATTAATAAGCAGTATCCAATGTTTCAAGGGCGAGGGGGTCCAGATCTTTCCAGGACATTATCACTTCTTTCCGGGCATAGTATTGGGTAAACCGGAAGAAGATCTTGTCATCGTGGCCATTGGACTGTCATCACCTCTTGACAGGATAGAGGATAACAGTCTGATCAATGGTGGTCCGACGGCTTAGCCAATGGTGGATAGACTTCCAATTATGAGAACTGATCCAGGGAGTCCTGTTCTCACTGATTGGTGGAGTGGCAGGTAGCACATGCTTCAATCTGCTTCATTCAATAGTAAATGAGTGTTGGAAATACTACAGGAGCACCAGCTATTACTGAGCATATTCACGGAGTGTCAGATGTGAGCAGGATCCCCATACTTCAGTGGTCCATTCTTGTTATCTATGGACCCCAACTGACTGATGGTTATCCTCTATCCAGCAGTCAATCTTTTCTTAGCATCTATATTATCATAATTTTAATTATGAACGTTTAAAGGAAATCAACTCGGGGGGGGGGGGCGCACGTGAAAAAAAATATATAAATAATCACCTCCGCTCCGCTTCACCTTGATACTAGCGCTGTCCGCTGCTAGTCCTGATATACCAGAGAGTTATAATTAGCAGCACGGAGCGCCGGGACAAGATATTTGTTGCCTTGGGCTGCTAATTATGCACGTCCTCGTCACCTCCCTTTCCCATGCTGGGAGCATAGGAGAGAAAGGTGACGTCATGCTGGGAGAGGGAGGTGCGGGGTGTGCATAATTAGCAGCCTGGAGAGAGCGATGGATGGCAAGGTGGAGAGGAGCGGAGGGAAGTATTTGTAGGTTTTTATCTGGTTGATTTCCTTTATAGGAAATTTACCATGGGGATTAGAAGTAGATCTGTAGATTACTACTCTGTAATTTAATAATCCTGGAACCTAACTTGTTAAAACCTTTATTTTAGCAATATGTAAATTAGCTGCAGAGGCCACTGGGGCGTGTAATATCCTGGCCGGGCAATGGGAGCTAAGGCTTCTCCACGCCCCAGTAGCCTCTGCAGTTTATTCAACTTTATTTTAGTAATAAGTAAATGGAGTATAGAATAATCTGAACAAAGTTCACAGAAGAAATGCGGCTGTGGGATTGATACATTTAACAATAATGAACCACAGGATCCAAAAATAGTTGAGCAAAAATGAAATCCGGTGTCCTCGGTCCCCTAGAATTGCTTTGTGGCTGTGGGCCATTTAGCAGTCGTGTGGGTAGAATTGCATCTTTACACGCTCTGATCTCCGATGAAACCCACAGAAAAGCAGCAATATACTTCACCCTCAAAACTAAATATTCCGGCATAAACATTTACTGCCCCCAAATAAAAAAATAAATATGTTTACCAGGGAAAGAAATCTCGTGCTGCGATTACAACTTTCTTATCAGATTCAAAGGAGCTTGTGAGGAGGCCAGGAGAAAGGGAGTATAAATCTGCCTCCAAAAAGGGTTTATCTGAGCCGGGAAATGAAATAAACATTTGAGGTTCTCGATACACTGTGGCTGCACGCACTTTACTGGGATTTAGATTTATTTCACTGCAGTTGTACTGCCAAGATTTATCAACATTGCAGCCTAGAAATTCCTCTTGCGTTTGCCATGCCTGGCGAGGAAGGGTTAATGGCGTCCACCTTTGTGCGGAAGAAATTTTAAAGGGGAAAAAAATGGGAAACCGTTATGTTTAATATGTGAAGTATTGAAAGAAGATTATTTCTATATAAATCCATGACCTCCGCTAAAGCACAGCAGAATGATGGGGAGATATAGATATATTCTACACTTCTCCATGTGCCGCATTGTCCTATGTTTTATGTTTGGTCCCTGCAGCAATTATTAGGGGTCCATGGATTCCCTCCAGTTCCATTTTTTTGTCATTACTTATGCCGGAACAGAAACCCAGAAATGAATATGTTGATGTAAACCTAAGACTATATAATGTACTATACAATGTGTGTGGTAGGATCCACCAACCAGACCCTCCAATGGACACCAGGAGGACACCAAATACACCGTCTGATAACTGAATAGTAATGGATCCTTTAAAACATCAATTTCAATGAACTATTAAATGGCTTCTGTTAGTGTCGGTTTGCACAACCGTTAGGATCCCGTTATTTCAGACGGAAAGAATAGTTCTGCCGTCTCCGTCCATTTTTCTGCTCCCTTAAGGAAGGTCTAACGGAAAATTAGGTTTGGTAATAGTCCAGTTTTCAGAGCCCCATGACTTCTAGTAATCTGGTGTACATGAGAAGACCCTGGTCAGTAGATCTACATGCTTCACAGGGCCATACGTGTCTCTTCCTATACACAGGAAAGTTAAAGTGAGTAGTATATGATGTATATTGTAGGAGAAATATTGATTCCAGGAGCACAAATACAATTTGTGCCAAAATTATTGCATAATAAACAAACAGCCGGACAGCAAAGCTTGAAGCACATCTGACAATTTGCTGCTGTTTCAGCTAACAGGAGCACAGACCCTTAGCAGTCCCATGGTGTTTCTTCATAGAGCAACATATTCGGCAGACAGATCTACTATAAAGTGTTAAGTATTGACATGCTTGGAGGGTGTTGAGGGTCACGGAAACATAGGGCCTTAGCTCATCATGGGTTGAACTGTGCTTACTCTCCAAAATCTAGATCTCCTTATCACTTCAAGTCAAAGGTATCATTAATATCCTTTAATAGAATATAAAATAATCCACACAATTTTACTTTTGTCCAAACCACAATACTACCATCACCTCAACTAAAGCAGTATAAAAACATTGAAAACCGTATAGCTACACAACAGGAATAGCCCAACACTGAAATATGCAATACCAATAAGAGAAAACAATATTACACAGGTAGATTACAGCATCCACAAAACATCTCGCACACACTACCAATCACACTCAAGTTCTCCCTTCTCCACCCATGTCCCACAAAGGCCATGCTGGAAGACATTAGGCAGCAGTTAGCGAAATTTCATACCATTTAGACCAGTGATGGCGAACCTTTTAGAGGCCACGTGCCCAGACTGCAACCCAAAACCCCCCTTATTTATCGCGAGGTTCCAACCAAAAATTAAAGCAGTAACTTATTGCTCCCTGTTCAAAAAACTTTCAATCATATTGGCCTCCTGAGGACATCAACACAGTAGAAAGATGGAAAATTTTCATCATTTTAGCTTCTTTCCAGTTTCCCTCTGTACACAGAGAATCGTGGGGCCAGTAGGAGGTCCTCCAAAGATAATTCGACCCTGTCTAATCCTACAGTCTTGCAGAAGTAAGTATCAAAATATGACTGAAAGCAGAATCTTTTAAGTTGCTTGGAACAGCAGGAAGATTATTTGAGTCCTGTCTGGTGTGCTGGGGTCATGGCCCAGGTGCCCACAGAAAGGGCTCTGAGTGCTGCCGCTGGCACCCGTGCCATAGGTTCACCACCACTGATTTAGACCATATTAGGTCAAATTGAATAGACTGTCCGATTGTGAGGGACATAGTTATTAACAAGGAGAGCCCAATATTTCAGCACAGGTGGATTGTGAACCTTCCAAGTCATTGTCACTATCTTGCGAGCACAGTAGACAGCAAATTGGGTAAAGATTTCCTCATAGTGGCTATGACCAAGTTATTGATAATCCCCAGAAGACAGACTGTGGGGGACCCAGCGCAAGGTAAATCAAAGTGGAGCACTCTTAATTCAAGAACCTCAGACCAAAAGGAGAAACCTTAGGGTAGGAACATACATAATTCATAAAGGTACCGACCTCAACAGGGCAGAAGAAGCAGATATCAGTAGACTCAATGTCATATGAGTGTTATAATGTTCAGGGGTATAAAAAGATATGATGTAGAAACTTAGCTTGGATCAAGAAATCCCTGGCACTCACCACCCAGCCAAAAATGGAAAGCTCAACCTCCTTCCATTCATCACCAGACAGGTCAGGAATGTAGTCCTTTTATCAGAGGACAGCCCTATCATAAGGCCTACTTCCATGCGGCCAGAGGAGAGCTTAGGCCTGGCTGAGCTGCTTAGGGAGACCAGGGATTCCTAACAGGACCTCCAAAGTCAATTATTCGACTGCCAGAGTAAGGGAGACAAACCGGAGATAGATCCATCTGCGTGAAACATCACCACGACTGCACCACGAGTGCACCGCATCCATGTGAATAAAAATGTTTCCACACAATTTGGTGAGTGCTGCGTTGCCTTTTTGATGCAGAGAGACTAGCTGGGCCTGATAAGGCAACCTACAGCATTCAGTCAGGTCCGCATATTCCCCCGTCATGTACAACCAATCTCAATGCAAAAATCAAATAATCAGAGGCTACAATTACACATAAACTGACAATTTACAATGTACAGGGACATTGTGCCCAGGGCTAGACTACAGAATAAAATGTTGACCTATTGATTGTCTTTCATTGGGACATTTTAGGTCAGAAGGTCCATAGTGACGACATGTTGTGAGGTGCCAGATTTCTATCCGTTCTAGTTGACTTTTGTATTGACTTTTACACTCAGGCATAAATATCTTTTACTAGGATTTTCAGGAGGTTAAAGACTATTTATTAACGCTAACATTAACTTGTGTTGAATAATTTTGGAGGATAAGATCCTCTGGTACTACAGTGAGTTCTCAGAAGCTGCTTGAAGACATTTGTAACTGGAGATCCCCTTCAGAAAACCTCAGCTTTGCTTTCAAGATGTTATTGAGGATTCCAGTGTGTGTAGAAGGTTTTGGCTGGACCTCCTTTCTCTGTGATATGCCAAAAGATAGTTAAAGCCCAGTCTCTCTGGTTTGGCCTTTTGCTGGACTGGATCTCAGTTTATGGAATGTATGAATGAAGGTTTCAAAATCCTGCTGATATCACAAGGATTAAAAAGCAAAATAGCCGAGGGATTGCAAATCAGAAGACATTGGGATGACCCTTTATGCGTCTTCTGATGTCTCTTACCCCCTGTGATCAGCTGCCCTGCCCTCGAGAAGGAGGAAATTTAACCACGAGTATAATTGGCAAGTAGCAGCCATAGGTCTGATGGAATACATCCTTCATCGTACATCTTTTCTTCTGTCTTCCATGCAATCACCGTACGGAGGAAGATTCGCACCAAACCGCATAGAGAGAAGCCAAGTAATCATTTTCTTCCCCTCTCTCCTTGGTTTCCCAAATTGAAGCAGACACATGATAAAAATGTCAGCCCCACTCGGCACGTCAGGCCCCTAACAGGATTACATGTCAGCCCTTAATGCCTGGCTGTGTTTCCCCCTCACCATGAATGGCTGCATTATTGCTGGCGGAAAGTTCCGGTAATATATAGTAAGAGACAAGTAGCTCTTTATGGCCAGTGATTATTCGCTTTGAATGAAACCTGTGATTTATGTCCATTTAACTGAGCAGCTCCTTGTAAAATTCCCACCGCTGCATTTTTCCTCAATACAGAATGACTGAAGCGAAAGTGACAAGCGGCTTGGCGTGGAAATGTGCAGAGCGCTGCGGTGTTATATTTAATATACCTGACACAGGAATCGTGTACAGCTGGATAACCCCTACATCGCCAAAGGCTACGATGCCGGAACTACTAGGGGTTCATTAGTTGACCGATTTGTAAACATTTGATCTCTCTGACGGGAGAATATCGTCATCCGACTGTGATCTTCTGGTGTATGGTGGTCATACAATCATCTCTGACTCCTGCCCAAACGTGTGTTGTATCTTCTTCATAACCACAGTATGTGCCAGAGGAGTCCAACATATGAAAATACCTCATATCAGTAATGGTCGGATGACTTATAAGACTGACAAATTCAGAAACAGCAGTTCTCTAGTATCATAGTACTAGAGGATCCTCTGGTGGCTTCAGGCTCTAGTACTCCAGTCGTCCTGTAGAAGGCAACCCAATTTGGAGACTACTAGGGTCTATGTTTTTCCACTCTGACGGAGAATAATTTACCAGCTGGAGCTGCAGACCAATGCTGGTGGTTATTGAGATGGTTTCCTTTCTTGAGGAGGAGATGTGTTGGGAAAATTGAGATGTGTTGGAATATGTTATCATCTTGTGCTCATTACCCTTAGGACCGGTGGGGATCCCAGAGACTGAAGGCTTTTCTTACACCGTGGAGTCACTCCAAAGAACTATAGCACAATGGAAAGAAATGACAAACTAATCAAAGAGCGAGAATAACTCGCTTTTTTTATGCCAAAACTGCGCCACTCCTTTCCATTGGCACAAACCTAGTAATAAACTGCAACAACGCATCACAACCTGCTTGCAATGAGTGGGGCATCGGGGAAAAAAAACCTATAAAGTCATGGGGGGAGATTTCATCTTGCACATGGTGTGACAGTGCATGATGTCCTCCTCCGCCTCCACAGCACGGGTACATCAAGAGGCTCTGGCCCTGATAAATGGCCCCCATGATCTGTGAGTCTGGTCATGGTCTTGACACGGATTTTACAATAAGTCCCAATGCTCATCTAATATTTTTCTACATTTCTGGGATTAGGTTCATCTCCTCTTTTAGTTCAGGCTCATCGGAAGGATTTGGTTGTGATGCCCTACGTGTGCACCTTACCTTCCCAGGTGAGCCGGCTGATGGTGAAGCACAATATTGTTGTGATGGTGAGAGGCGAGCCGGCAGTCCGCACTCTGCAGGGGGCTAATCTCTTTATTTATAATTCAGAAGCATCGCCCATATATTAATGAACCCTTAATGAGCTGCTGAAAAAGCCGGAGATTATTACATTTGGCCATACCCCGCAATCAGGAGGCACCCGGTGTGGACGTTTACTCCAGCTTCACCGGAGAGGGAGCGGGGATTACTGAGAGGTTAATATTCCGGCTGACCTCAGCTTTTATTATTTGGTCTGGAAGCGATCCCTCCCATTCAGGCCCTTTTATCTATTAAATAGACAGGGGAGGCAGGTGTTTGCATGCTGCAAAATACTTAATTAAGATTTGCTGAAAGATACTCGGCGACTGATGCGAATTCCACCTTTCCTATGATCTGTGACAAAGAGATTGCCAGCGCTACACAAAACATTACTGTCAATTACTCACTAACATTTGTGCCGTCCTGGATCCCAAACTGATTATCGTACAGCCGAATCTGGTACATTTAGGGAGTGATAGTATAAGAGAACACAACGCAGGTATATGGGAGATAATTATTCTATGTGCATGCTGCATTGGGGGAACACCGCTTACCTTATCTCATTCATTTCTCTACTGTAATGAGTCATAAAAGAAGCCTGGAATGGTATCAAGTATCTTATATTATTACATGTCAGAACCAGTGATACTCATTTCTATGCCTTGTTAGTATCTGCTCATTCTAGAATTGGGGTAGACGTCCATTGGGGTTCCTTGGGCCCACTATCTATACAGGGGCAAACCATACATAGAACATACCATCAATAAGGTCTTATGCAGGAATCAAGGCATACGAAATAGATGGTAATGGCTCAGGTCAAAACAAGGCCCAATCAAGTAAATTTACTTGAAATGTTAGGCAATTTTTTGGCAATCTTAAAGCAGGTAGCCCCCAAGCAAGTCAGTACCTCAAATAACTGAACTCAAATCATCATCCCCATTCAGTCCAGGAAACCCTACAAGCGCAAGGAGCAAGTTTCCCAGTCAGCTTGTGGGCAACAAGATTAAATCTGGTTGAAAACCAATGTAATTACCATTACATCTCCTCCAATGCTTCAACGGTCACTAAATTTTTTTAGCAGTCCCTCTAACGTTATTTAATGATAAAGCAGTGTACCATGCAGAGGCATTATAGCAGCCAGCAAATTGTCAGAACTCTAGTGGCAGAAGGTTACATTTTACCCTCACAGCTTCATTTTTCGGATTATAAAGGTGCACAAAAAATCCTTTGATTTTCTCAGAAATCAAATGTGCGCCTTATAGTCCAGTGCGCCTTATATATGAACCCTACTGACAGACAACAGCTGCCTCGAACTGTGCACAGGTCTGCCACCTGCTGGTCATTCATCATTATAATCCGGTGCGCCTTATAATCCGGTGCGCCTTATATATGAACCTAGACGTTTTAGCCGCCATTTATTGATGGTGCGCCTTATACTCCGGTGCGTCTTATAGTCTGAAAAATACTGTAGTTTTATTTTATTGGCGCAAAAGGATTCATTTGTTAAACTGACACTTCTGGTGTCTACACAAGACCCAAAGATCCGTGTAGGGTTTGTGGGTTTCTTTAGGTTTTTAGCTGTTGTGAGCCAGTTGTCCTCACTTGTGTTTTTGGAATTTTTAAAAAATATTTTCATGTTTTATGTCCACTTTGAATTGTATGAAACGTGAACATAAATAACAGGATGGAAGTCGCTGCAGCAGTTCGCATAAGTTATACAGCTCCAGGGGAATCCAGCACAACTCTATATCTTGATCTAAACAGATATAAGGAGGTTAATTGTTCTGGGACGGCCTTCCCCCTTCTGTCCTCCTGCAACTTTAATGAAAAAGCTGATTTGAGACGTTTTGAACGCTCCATGTTTATCCAGTAGATGTTTTCCCTGCGGTTCTTCAGAAGAATTCCCTGTTTCTTGGCCAGTGACCCTATCAATACTAATACAAAGCAATGAATGATTGCACTTACAAGTAGGAAATAGGGTGGATGTAAGGAATCATAGGCTAAATTGCCTGAAAATATAGTATGTGATACGTGACAAGACTGACAATAACGAATAGGTCCATTGATATCATTTGTTCCTGATGTGCACCGCATGGGGTGACGCCACCTCTCCAGTACCCAGTGTGAACCTGCGTATTGCCACTTCTTCCTTCTCCGAGTCAGAAGTATTACTATAAACCAACATAATCAAGCCCATTTCTGGTTCTGGTTCTCTCCACCCTTTTGGAGTGAATTGTGATTTGACCACTTTTCTGGTGGAGGTTCATTGACTTGTTGAGTATTGGTAGATTGCAGAGTTATGGGGTTATACTGAAATTAGAGATTGATTTAAAAGAAGTATGTGTATAGCAGAAGAGGGAGCCGCTAACGCCTATCGATTAGCCCGAGACTTGAGGTTAGGATTTATGATTCCTCCCACGGGAGGTGCGGACAGCATGGATTGTTATGCAGCAGGGGCTGTGGATGGTCAGGTGGACCCTGCATACCATCACCGCTATACAATCCATTACTATGTGCACCCAATAAATACATTTACATTTTTCTGTCTCACCTCCTGTATACAAATGTATTGTCTTTCATCCAAAGAAATGCCTCCTACTAATGTCATCTTTTCCTTTAAACCAAAGGTCTCAGCATCCGAGGGGCACAAGAAGAAGATCCCCCAGACCCACAGCTCATGAGACTGGACAACATGTTGCTGGCAGAAGGTGTATCTGGACCTGAGAAAGGAGGTGGAGCAGCAGCAGCGGCTGCGGCCGCAGCGGCGTCTGGCGGATCCTCAGACAATTCAATAGAACATTCCGACTACCGAGCAAAACTCAGCCAGATCCGACAGATTTACCACACAGAACTGGAGAAATATGAGCAGGTACTGTCAGAACTAGAATCCTATACTGCGGGAGTCAGAGGGAAGTACAGACATGTATGCAACAGTTTTCTGGATTGTGATATTGATGACCTATTCTAAAGAGATGTCCTCAATATCAGATCCGTTCTGCTGAACTTTCATATTCACTGTTTATCAAGCACAGCGCCGTACATTGTACAGTGGCAGAGTTGGATATTGCCCCTTCACTTGAATAGAAGCAGTGAACATGAGATGCTGATGTAATATTGATAAGCTATCGTAAGGATATCATAGAAACCCATATTTAACAATAGACAATCACATTTTATAATTAATATTTTATGATACAAGAAAAAAATTTCAGTATTTTGGTTGGATTGAGCCAATAAAACACGCAGGTTTTCCATAATGACTCCAGAACTAGCCTTCATGATCAGATTGTCTTAAAATAGTTGCTAAAAGTGGTATCTGAAGTGACTACCTAAAGCCTGATCTCAAAGCTGTGGACAGTTCTAAGGCAATAGAAAGAAAACTTATCTAAACCCTTAATATTGATGTTTTTTCCTACAATTGAATGGGAGCTGAGCTGCAGTAACCTGCCTCTGCCACTGCACAGTGTATGGAGCTGCCTCTTTCCATCCCAGTGCGTGGCACCGTGGCTACTGATCAAAGAGGGTGTTTGGTATCCAGCCCCATTATTCTGATAATGATGACACATCCTAAGAAGAGTTCATCCTTAATGGAGAATCCCTTTTTGCCATATTATTACCTTTCTGAATAGGTTTATTTGCTGAAATTGCAGTAGAATACAATGTATAAATATGTAGTTTGTCCAGGGGCAATGCATGTAAGTATATGCAGTATAGGATATAAGATTTCAGAATGCTCTACATCATTGTATATATTTATACGCATCTGCCATAATTTACATGACACTTTGGAGAGCCGCCTTTCCAGATCTGCACTCAGAGTTGGTTTTTGCTGAAGGCAAAATGCTGGTAGTGAGGGTCCCCGGTGCCCCTGAACATCTGGGAGAGCTGGCTGTAGCAGACATCAATCTCTCCTGAGTTCACCCCAAATTGCGGATTTAGAGGACATCATTTGGGGATATAAGATATGCAATGAAATGGAAAAAAATAAAATTCTCAGATGGCAACAGCAAAAAAAAAAGCTAGGGTAATTTGGATATTTTCCCGGAGCACATGACTAGCAGATCCTAAACCTGTTAAGTACTTAGCGCGATGGCTCCCCAGTAAATGAGTAGGTGTCTGGATTATTAGCACATTCATGAGTTCATATACCGGCATTGTGCTCTTTGAAGCTGAGAAACGTGCAAAAATGTGTCAGTCTGTTATCCGCATATATATATATATATATATATATATATATATATATATATATATATATATATATATATATATATATATATATATAGTCCTAGATAAAAGCCTGGCGTGTAATGTCCAATGTAACTCCCCTCCTCCAGGAATAGAGAACAAGGTAACAACCCTACCGAAACCACTTTCACAGGAGTGCATGCATCTTTCTTAAGGGCGGGCCCGGGTTTTAATTATCTAAATGTAAATACTTAACGAATTTTACTTAGAGTAATGAGCTAGAGTGCATACTACATAAATGAGATGTTCTAATTAATCTTGTATGAACTAGTGCTTTAAAGGGATGCTGGGTGAATCCCACAAACCCTGGGCTCGTGCCAAATTGCTAATCAGCCTTTCAGTTCATACATGGCTTCCCTTAATAAGCGGAGATAACGTTCAGCAAGCATTTCAGGAAATAAATCCCCGCTTATTCCCAGCGATACGCGCTAAACATTTCACTTCCGAAATCCCACGTCGCACCGCAGGCACGAGGGGATCGCCATCTTTCTGTACAGTCGGATCCTATTGATTTCTACTCTTTATCTGATGGTAACACTAGGTTTATGTGCATCAGATACATTTATCTATGCAGGTTTCCCCAGATTAACCTAAATCCTGGACCTGGAATACACAGGACACCCCTGTAAGCCCCACATAATGTAAGGAAACTGCAGATCCCAATCAAATAATGCACAGAAATTCTGCACAAGTTATAGTGCGGATTTTCTATGCAGATTCCCTCACATCTTTAAAAGTTATTAGCAACTTCTCAAGAATCCAGACTGTATCCACTGCAGAAATAAGACATCCTGGGGATGAAGAGATCTGCTCTGCATGGCAGATCCAGCACAGAAAATAAAACCGGCAGTTTAGAGGAGATTTTGGAAATCTTTTAACCTGAACAATTCTGTACAACACATTAGGGGACATGTATGTTTATGTCTGCTTGTGATGTTCGTTATATTTTGCGACTTTCTTTTCTCTCTCCTCTCTCACCTGGTTCAAAGTCCCCCCCCCCCCCCACTCCCCCATGTACCCTATTTTCACATGTTAATTGTAATCATTTCTCATGCTTTAAATGTTTAAAATTTTGCACCTAAACCTGCTGGGCATTGAAAGTTTGGGCAGTTTTTTTTTTTTATTTATACATTTTTGCATTCACATTTTATTGATTGATATGTATTGGTTACTTATAAGGCTGCGTTCAAACGTGGTATTTGAGATCAGTTTTTAAAAACATTGCAGCAAGGCCGTTCAAGGCTGTGGTCACATGTGGCGTTATGATGCTTTTTTGTTTTCTGATGCGTTTTACATGTTACCATGCGATTGGCTGGTTGGAAAGCAATTTTTCTTCATTGCTGGAAGTGTAAGCAGCTGTGAAAATGATAACACAGCTGCTTACACTTCCAACCCTGAAGAGAAATGCTTTCAAACCAAGCAAACGCATGGCAACATGTAAAACGCATGTGTTTCTGTAACGTGTTTACGCCAAATGTGACCTCAGCCTCATATGTCGCCATCTCCCTGGGGTTTCTAAAGTAATTTTTTTCTTAAAAACAAGGGCAAATGAAGCTAAAAGAAGAGATGATCCTGTCAGTGGGGGCACACACTATGCAAGTGTACTTGTTTTACAATCCTTCATTCTGGTGGCAGATTTCCTTTATAAATAAAAAAACAAGGCGAACATTTCCTTGTCCAGCATTACATACACAAAGACCGTTACATTAGTGTAATGCTTAACTTGCCCTGTGGTGGCGCTAAAACAAAATCGAAAACTTACCATGCTCCCCACACATGAGTGGACATAGGATGGGGGCTCGTCTATACAGTATCCAATATTCACTGCCTCCACATTTACCAGATGATGGATGCTCAGAGTACAAAGAAGCATTATTGAGGCCAGTTTATCCCAAATTCACCTTCCGCTGAAGGCGTGCACCATTGTGGATGTTTAACCATCCATGAGCACCTACCCTTACTCTGGTCTGTGTGCCAGGGCTCTGTTAACTATGTAATTTCCTTACACAGCACATCAAGCGTCTCCTTATACTCCCATAGATGTGTAACATCTGAGGAGTCACATTGCTGGTGGGGTATTCCAGGGAGGATGATGGAAAAATCATTTTTAAGTTAGAAAAACATGACTGGTTTAAAAACAGCGCCACACATGTCCTCAGGTTGTGTGTGGTATCGCAGCACAACAGTCCGTGAACAGATGTGCCACAAGTTGTTCTAGTCCCGGACAAATCTTTAGTACATTTTCCTTTGCTCAATTTCTCTCTGCACAATCATTGGTTAATGTTTTGCCTTTTACCATTATTTTTTTGGCTAGGCATGCAATGAATTCACAACCCACGTGATGAACCTCCTGAGAGAGCAGAGCCGGACGCGCCCCATCTCCCCCAAAGAGATTGAAAGGATGGTGGGCATTATCCACAGAAAGTTCAGCTCCATCCAAATGCAACTGAAACAAAGCACGTGTGAAGCCGTCATGATCTTGAGGTCGAGGTTTCTCGATGCCAGGTTGGTCTGGAGCTAGTGATTATGTCAGTCTGGGATCTGGTGCAGGATCCGTCATATAAGTTGCCTGTGTTGGTGACAGTCAATGTAGCCTTCAAATAAGGGAACAAGTCATGATGAACATGCTGTCCTGTTTACTGGCAGCATGTTATACAGCAGGGTGAGCTGACATTATTGTACATAGTTGTGTGTATAGTCAATATATTTTATTATAATTCAAAACTCTTTCTGGGCCTAGGAGACCAGTGCGTTCATGGTGAACGACACAAATTTACACAAGTTTCAGTCAGTCTGTTTAAATAAGCAAACAAGTTATACCATTTTTTTCCAAATTGATCAGCTCCTCTTGCTCTATAACATGCTACTAGCAGATAGGACACTGTATATAATGTCCTACATGCATGAAGCATATAGAGCAGACTGAGCTGAGCATATTATATATAGTGTCCTATCTGCAGGCAGCATGTGATAGAGCAAGAGGAGCTGAGCAGATTGTACATAGTGTCCTATCTGCAAGCAGCATGTTATACAGCAGAAGGAGCTGAGCAGATTGTATATAGCGCGTCTTATCTCCAGGCAGCATGTTATAGAGCAGGAGGGGCTGAGCAGATTGTATATAGTGTCCTATCTGCAGGCAGCATGTTATAGAGCAGGATGAGTTGAGCAGATTGTATATATTGTCCTACATGCATGAAGCATATATAATCATATATATTATATATAATCTGCTCAGCTCCTCCTGCTTTTTAACATGCTGCCTGCAGATAGGACACTATATACAATCTGCTCAGCCCCTCCTGCTCTATAACATGCTGCCTGGAGATAAGACGCTATATACTATCTGCTCAGCTCCTCCTGGTCTATAACATGCTGCCTGCAGATAGAACACTATGTACAATCTTCTCAGCTCCTCCTGCTCTATAACATGCTGCCTGCAGATAGGACACTATATACAATGTGCTCAGCTCCTCCTGCTCTATAACATGCTGCCTGCAGATAGGACACTATATACAATGTGCTCAGCTCCTCCTGCTCTATAACATGCTGCCTGCAGATAGGACACTATATACAATGTGCTCAGCTCCTCCTGCTCTATAACATGCTGCCTGCAGATAGGACACTACATACAATGTGCTCAGCTCCTCCTGCTCTATAACATGCTGCCTGCAGATAGGACACTATATACAATCTGCTCAGCTCCTCCTGCTCTATAACATGCTGCCTGCAGATAGGACACTATATACAATGTGCTTAGCTCCTACATAATCTAAGCAAAGATCTTCTGCGGATGTCACAGCATGGATTGGGTTTGTTCTGTTGTGAATAATCTGCAGCGATGCCGGCCGGGCTGTAGTGGGCCTAACCAGTTCCCATTTGAGAGCTCCCCTGCAGCCATGATGGCAGTGATTAGTATTATTGCATAGCTCGGCGTTCAGCAGTCTGAGTGACACCCGGGCTATAGTGGGAGCTATAATGACAGCCTGTATGTAGGAGTAATGGCAGCCCCGTATTGTATTGCTATAGGATTAGCACATCACTGGTTACCGGCCTACCAAGTGTCACAGAAACCTGAGCGCTAAAAACGTAGCAATTTATCTCACCGTCTTCCTCACTCGAGTAAATAACATAAAAATTACACAGAAAAACGTTCCGGCTGCGTGAATCTCTTAACTTAGCAAGTGAAGCTTAACACGGAAAGTTACTTGCAAGGGTTGTGTTAACTCTTTGCTCAACCCATCATGCTGATAGTGAATGGTACAGTGTAGGGAGCATGGAGAATATGAGAGCAATGAGATCCTAGCAGCCTCAGGCAGGCAGTTTGCCGAATGCCTTATGGCACAGTCGCCCCGAGGCCTGCACATTTCAAGGCTTCCCACAGGGAGGTTGTCTGAATCCTATGAAACATGTATAAGTGCCGGAGTGTGAACCCATCTGTGCTGGGAGCTGGATCCCGCAGTCCTCCCATGCTTACATCAAGTACAGGAAAGCAACTCAAAGTCCTAAAGACACAACATACACAATGTGTGCACTAAGGCAGCGCCCACTACTTTCATAGGCTTCTCTCATGTACACTTACCCGTAGGATAGGCGCCAAGTATCTGATCTGCTCATTAAGTATCCTTCCTATATGAATGGAGGCTGCTCGATCTTCTGTTGCAGATAGTTAATATAGATACGGAAATATATTGCTCCGTTTAGCTCTTAGTACTTGGTGGTCCCTGCAGTTGGACATGTATCCTCCATCCTCTGCGAAAGCTTTTAATATTCTAAAACCTAATATTGATCTCATCAATGAGATTTTGGGATCCCTGCAGAAGCTTACTGCATACAGACTTAGGCTACATTCAGATGGCCGTTGCCCACCGTACCATAGCACGGCGGGCACACAGCGGCACGGCGGCCCCTCTCCATAGAGCTATATGGCACATGTCCTACCTTTCTACGGGGTACGGAGCGGTACGGTGCCGCACGTGTGGCATGTGTGTGCCCTTTGCCGTCTAAGGGGGACGTATATATCGGCCGTATACGTTCGTCTGAATGTAGCCTTAGTGTGGAGTATAAATGTGTCTACTTTGTACTTATAATATATATATGTGATATGAAGTTAGGACCTCACACCCGTCCTGCCCTGGTGTCACATCCTTATTGTTCTTCCTCTTACAGGAGAAAAAGACGCAACTTCAGTAAACAAGCGACGGAGATCCTAAATGAGTATTTCTACTCCCACCTCAGCAACCCTTACCCCAGCGAGGAAGCCAAAGAGGAGCTGGCGAAGAAGTGCAGTATCACAGTGTCACAGGTGAGCCGCAGGCTACTTATCCATCACAAAGCCGCAGCACATTTGACTTTTTTTTTTTTTTGCTCATTTTATTCTTTTTTCTCTTCTAAATGTATGAGAAAAACCTAAGAGGTTTAGAAAAGTGTGATTCATTAATTACTACTAATTGCAATTAGTCTAATTAGGTGTAATTAATGCATTACGAGTAATTAGAATTACTATACCCCTGTGCATTAGGCATTTAATTGGGTTAAGACAATAGAATTGTTCCCTCCTGTCATTAGAGCCATTGTGCGGCCGCTTCTCGGGTTCCCATTTCTGAGGTGGCCATCTACAATCTCCGAGCGAGAGGAAAGGACACAGATATTATTAAATGCCACAGCGCCCAGTGCTGCAGAGGGTCTCTGCCAGCGAGTGCCCCCGTGTCTGTGGGCTCTGTCACGTCTCATATGTCACATCTGACATTTCCAGGAGTGTTCCTGGCATATGCCACATTTCTACAGGACGGAGAGGCTGCTCATTTCCAATTCCCACTTTCGGGGGGTCTATTTCTGATGCTTGAGTTTGCATCATTTTAACCCAAGGAGTTTTTCTTCATGGATTATCAGTATGTGTTGAAATGACACATTGGGTTATAGTGACACAATGACAATATATCTCCCAGAGCTAAAGAAGCAGCGATTTTATAACATTAACATATTCATGGAGTTTAGGCTCAGTGTGTGTATATATATATCTTGTTTTCACAAATAATCTGCCGACAATGGAATAATCACTACTGTGGGAGAATAAGAGCTCATGAAAAAACTTTACATTGACATCACACAGTAGGAAATCTTCATACATACATACATACATACATACAGGGCCGCTGCCAGCACTGGGCATAGCTTGGCAAGTGCCGGGGCCCATGTAAGGCTGTACATAAGGAATCCATGGGGGTGAGGGGACTTAGATAAAATACCCATCGGGGGGTTGTTTGGGATTATAAACTGGGGAATATTTTAGCGAACAGGAGACTGTTTTAGTTTCTGACTTTTTAATGCCGCCACGTGAGTTCACTGCAAAGGGGCCCAGTGAGGCTCTGCCGCCCAGGGGCCTACTGAAACCTGGAGCCAACCCTGTTTTATTGAGATACAAGTATTTACTGAAACAGATAATCAAGCCATAAAAAATATCGTCTTATCGCTACATGCACACTGCCGTTGCCCGCCATACCGTAATACGGCAGGTACACGGCAGCGCGCGGGGAGAGGAGGTTTGTGAGCGCTGTTCAACCCTCTGCACAGGGATGTTGGCACACGGCGCCGTAATACCGGAGAAGTTAGGACATGTCCTATCTCTTCCTGGGGTACGGTGCCGCACCTGTGCGGCACTGTACCGCTCCCGTAGGTCGCCGTGCACGCAGTGCCGTCAATGGGGGATGTATTTCGGCTGTATATACGTCCACCAATGCGGTAGTGTGAATGTAGCCTTACTGTACATGCAAAAAGAAAACAGCAGAAAGCACATTAAATGAGGGGAACCGGTTAAGAATAAAATAGTAATGTAAATTTTTCTTCTTTTAATTTCAGAATTGAGTGCAGATGGTGTACTCTGGTGGTAAACTCTGTAATGTACTTCATTAAGTAAGCTTCTGTTTTCTGCTCCTTCTTTCTCCTGTAGTGAGCAGTGTGTCAGAAGTCCTGCGCACAGCATATATTGATAAGGACAGGAGGCTAAAGATTAACTCTTTCCATAGCTAGATAATTTTTCCCTTGATGATTCAGCTCTCTGAGAAGTTTAGACTATCCAGAGACTGTCTAATAACCTATCACTTTACAGACACTTTATCAGGAGCTGTCAGTGGATCCAGGACAGAAAGCTGAGATTTACACAAACTGCTTAAATAAGATAGAAAGGGAGAGGAAAAAGAAAGCCATAGGAAAAGGCTTCCTGTATATTATCAAGGTTACTATTATCATCTGCATTATTCATTTTTGTAAAAAGTGAAATTGCACTTAAAAGAAAGTGCGCACAAAGAGGGCGACAATCGCCACCAATTATTTACTTTTCCGGGTGATCATTGCTCGATGTGAACATATGCAGTCACCGCACAGCAAATGATCGTCAGTCACATCCTTTAGTATACAATGTCCGGGTTTTCTACCCTATATATATGAGATTAAGGGGGATCAAACGGTTGCAGAGACCCCTCCGGGTGACTGCAGGGGGCAGTGAGCGAGCACCGGTCTACCTGGCAGATTATATTAACATATTAGGGGTCATTGTACAGGGGAACATAATCAGAGGCCCCGAAATTCTCTCCGAGGCTGAGAAATTCTGCGCTCAGTTTCCTGTGATTCCGGAGTCTGGTGCCGCCTTATACAGAGAGGAGAGCGGTGCAATAGTCAGACGTGACCCCTGTAACGGGCTGCAGCCATTGTGTAAATCCTGGGCTAAGTGGCGCGTACGTTGCGGCGGTGCGAGCGCCTGCTGCCTGTAGGGGCTTTTATAAAAAAAACAGGTGCATGACAGTCGTCTCATTAAAACCTCTCCAGCAAAAGAAATAAAGCGGCTTTCTCCGACATAAAACACATTGCAGCGCTGCAGAGAGATGAAGCATTTACCTAATAATTTATAGGGGTTTTTTTTTTTCCTCTTGCCATGTTTAACGCTGCAATTAGCTTGATAAATAAGCAAAACAAAACCTTCTTAAACGAATCTGCAATTAGAAGCGATTCATTAATTGACTTTAGGCGACGGCGAGAGAAAGAAAAGATGCTTATTCTTATATCAGACGAGGATTATTTTGTATTTTTTTTTTCTTCTTGTGTGTGTGTGTTTTTTTTTTTTTCCTCCGAAGCGTGCGAGCGAGGGACGGGGGACAGCCTGCCCGCAGCATTGTATAGCAAGGGATTCTGGGATGTGGGCTCCAAGCAAGGAGATCTTCTGCCATTTAACCCTTGCAGTGCCAGGAAGACACGACAAGACGTTCATGCCCTGTAGTAGGAGACGGTGAATGAGTAAATGGAATTAGATCACCAGCCTCATTAAAGGGAAAGGCCTGGCAGATAAATGTGCTTAATTATTGGTAAAACTCGCCTACTGTAGATGATAAATGGAGAAAATCCAGCCTTTTTTTTTTTTGTTCTATGTAGACCCCCGGCTATTCAGCTAGTTTATTGGAATAGCTAGTTCTGGATTTAGGTCATAAGACAACAGTCTCCATGATGTGGAGGGTTTTTTCTAGTAATCATAGAGCATCCACAATTCATTATTGTATTATCAGTCCACTCCCCTATACACATGCATGCTCAGACCGGCTGGGTGGTGCATGTGTAATGAAAGGGAGAAGGGACCCCCATATACATTATAGTGTCAGCAGCCTGAGACCCCCTCGATTGAGATGAGTAAATATTGGTTATCATTCAGGAGGCTGCCATGCCCCCCATCCAGTAATCCAGGAAAGCGGCCATTGGTATAGGCAACCTGTACAAGGGTATATGTATATGTGGTCCCTTACATCTTCTGCTGTACAGTTGTGTACAGGAATTCCCCCCCCCCCCCCCCCCCGTTACGTGGTATCACATTGTAAACCATCAACCTGTCAGTATGTAGCATGAATGACTGTTACATGTACAGGAATGATAAATATTGCATATAAAATGCAGAATATTTTATTGGACAAACATCCCTTTTCTCCTTTCGCTAGTAAATCCGGCTGTAGTTTGTAATATCCTTTGCCATTGGCAGGGCAGGAGGGGGCACGGGTGTAAGATCTTGTCCGGAACGGTGGTGTAATGTTGCGCACATGTGAACCAGTCGCCGATCCTAACCAGTACCTAACGTATGAGCGGCGCGCTCTTCGCTGCTTCCAATTAAACCTTGCTCGTTAGTTTAACCTCAAGGTAATGCCATCAAACAATGCATGTCAGGGAAACTCTGCCCACAGTGGCAGTCATTAATTTTAATTGCCTTGATATTAAAGATTAAGAAGCATTGAAGAAGCTGGGATGGATTCCTATACCACGTCAAGAATATCCAGCACCCTGAGGCCTCCCAAGGCTCCGACGATATTAAAATGTAACGGGTGGGGGGGGTCAGGGGTTGGAGGGGGGGGGGGGAGTGGATGGAAGAAAGCCTTTATTAGACACGGCTATTGTGGAGAATGGTGAATTGTCCCTCGTCTGCATACGCCAGAGATTTGCTCACTTCTAAAGCTGTTAATAAAGCAGTAATTTGATTTTTTTTTTTTTTTTTTACAATAATTATCCGCCCGCCTTCATTAATGTATTATTGCCCTGCTGGCTGGCAGGTTAATGGTAAGCAGAATGTATAAAACGTAACTCCAAGTATCGGCTGGGGAAAACTCTACGAATGAGGTATGAACTCAGGGTCACAATGGAAAGTCTGCTGGAAAAATATGAATATAGGATTTTATATCACAAGGCGTTTCTCTTATTACTGAGCGCCTCAAAGTCGTGCACCGTGGGGATGGAAATAAAGGGGCTCATACACCCGACAGAGTTGTTCAGAGTCGTCTTACTTGTATGAAGATGTAAAATGAGGATTAAAGAGAGGGGTTTTTTTTGTGGTTCCCCTCTGTCATATAATGGAGATATTCTCCTCTAGATCATATATACCACAAAATTAAGAAGCGTCCAATATTACTACGCCAATTAACAAAAGGAAAAGGTATTGAACCAGCGCAACACTGTAATGAATATACACTAAGAAGGATCAATGATCACATAAATAATCGTTTATACTGGAGATCAAATGGTTTATAAAGAACCCGTAGGCTCGTGCACACGGTGGAACGGTGGTTTGTGGTCCCATCTTTATAGGAGCTGAGCGGCCGCCCCACAAATCCAGGCAGGCTTAGGGCCTGCTCTATAATCAGCATCGTGGCCACCCAATACGGTGAGGACCGGTGTGGTTAGAACTGGCCGTCTGAATGAGCCCTTAGGCTGTGGACCAGATTGCCTTTGGTTATCTGTCCCCAGTTTGCTGGCAGCTATACTCTAACAACTTTCAATAAACAGGATTTAACGAAACCCATCCACAGGCCGTGCAAAAAGACGAGTAAACTGCATCATATCAGTTATTGTTTTACTGCCAGATTTCAGCCTTTGCAATGCAAATGTTGGAAGCCACAAGGAAGGGGCAGAGGAACCTGCAGATAAGCTGCAACAAAAACCACCCATTGCCACCACAGATGACTGCGCTGCAGAACACAGGACTAGCCTGATATTAGGAGACAATGCCCTTTAAATGTCCCAATGATGAAACATTTTGTACGCTGTGTGATCGGCTGTGAATGACCCATAAGATGTCTGCAGATCATAACCTTTCATTAACGGATTTCACATTTCCTGTCCGCAGCAGACCGCTCCTCCGCTCTTCCATCAGTGCCTCCTCTCAGACACTAGTGACATTTTATCTGTATTTTTATTATTCATGTGACTGAAAGTGTTTACCGAAACTAAAAGGTTGAGCCTTGCCGATTGCATTTTATTGTAGACCACTGCTTAAATCATAGCGATACTAAAACTTTATCTCCCTTCTCCAGGTATCCAACTGGTTCGGGAACAAGCGAATCAGGTACAAGAAAAACATCGGAAAGTTTCAGGAAGAGGCGAACCTGTACGCAGCCAAGACAGCCGTGAATGCCGCTCATGCAGTAGCCGCTGCTGTGCAGAATAACCAGACCAGCTCTCCCACCACACCAAATTCCGGTAAGTTTGGACTTTTCTGGATAAAGGATGGTACATAATGTCTAGAATTCGGCGCAAGGGGTGGTCTCACAGGTGTAGTCTGGAGGGTGACTAAATATGTCCTCACCCAATATCGTAGCTTTCTGTAGGGCCTCCTGACACGTGTGGGTCATGAGCAACAAGATGGTTGTGCTATGGACTTCATGTTGTGGCCTTCAGCAATGAATGAAAAATGAGGCGACTATTGGACTACAACCCCCATAGTAGAAGCTCTGCATGATACAGACCATATTATAAACAACCGTACAACATGCAACTATTGGAGACATACATGGGTATAGGTTCATCATATATTGATCAGGGGCAGTAAGAATGCAGTGAATTTGGACCAGTTTATTAGCTCATTATGGATTGTTTCAGCCCATAGGTGGTAATGGCTCTTTAAATAAAATAAAAAAAACTCTTTAATTCCTAATTTGTATAGAGCATGGGTGCACAACCTGTGGCTGCATAGATTGGTATTGTGAATACAGTCTCTCCAAGTGGATTGCACAAAGCATCAGTGGGCTGTATACTTATACTATGGGGTCAGACTGGCCCACCAGAGAATCGGAGGCTCCTCCCATGGGAATCCAGAGGTACAGCACAGGACAACCTACTTTAGATGCTAGTATTTCATAGGGCGTTATGAAGGGTGATAGTATTTTAGTGTTCTTTGAGTTCACAGCGTCTATGAATATGAGTTAAAAGGGGTTGTCTTAAATATCCAAGTTCCCTATTCACAGGTTAGGGGGGTGGTAGAAGATCGGTGGGGGTCCAACCTCTGGGAGCCCTCCCACCCATCACAACAATGTGATTATTTCCTCAGTAATGGGTGGAGAATCAGGGAGAATGTATCCTGCCACTACATTAAGCCCAATGGGAAAAACAGAGATGGGAAAGTACAGACGGCTTCGGACATCGTCCTGCCCCTCCACCAATTAGTGAGTCTTCACAGTCGGATGGTTATCCTCTATCTTGTGGATACTTGGAACAACCCCTTTAATGGAAGTATATAGAGGTTCTGCTACAAACCAACCATTGCCAATGCATGAGTAGATTTTGCCCTCAGAACTATAGGCATCATCTTGGAGGTGAGTACTGCTACTTTTCCATCAGTAATCCCATTTAAGTGTAGTAAGTGACCTCATCTTAATATACATTTTATATTACATGGAGGTGTGGCTTTAAATAGTCACATGCTCCATTGTCCCAATTTCCATATCTAAGGATCCAATCTTAAAGTAGAAGATCCTTTGCAACAGTTTTTGGCTACTGTCAGAGCACCCCTTTCCCCCAAATCATACTTCTCCTGTGTCTGGATATTTGTTTTGCAATGGATCAGGACACAACAGATAATTTAGGTAAACGGGATATTCCTATATGATAACATTGCAGATCTTGATGAATAAGGGTTACCGTAGGTATGTCAGGTTTAGGATGTATATGACAAGGGTTGCTCTGGCAAACGCTCCGGCCTGATCCTACATGGGGTGTGGAGGGATGCAGCTGGGACACCCGGCAAGTGTCCTGCACAGGCACAATACTTGCTGGGTGTTGTTGCCTCTGGAGAACATGGCTGGACACCACTTAGGGCTTTACTAACCTTTCAAACCCCTTCTTTTAATTTCTTCGCACTTTCTTTCAAGCATCCTCTGAGATCCTTCGCTCTTTCCTTTCCTAGGTTCTTCTGGTTCTTTTAATCTCCCAAATTCAGGCGACATGTACATGAATATGCAGAGTCTGAATGGGGATTCTTACCAAGGGGCCCAAGTTGGAGCCAATGTGCAATCACAGGTAGGAGAGACGCCCCTGAGTCATTCCTCAGTGCACCTCCCCCAGCTACCACCAAAGTACATGCACCAGCCCAGGGTGTGCACACAATTGGCACCAGCTACCCGGGTTATACAGGCCATATGTTACTCTTGTGAATGCCTTCGGCTCTGACTTGAGTGCTCGGGAGAGAGGTCTTGTATGAACCTCTTGATAAAAATGAAGTGTTGGTTGTGAGTAATAAGGGCACCACTTCATATAAGATTGTGATCGTCATTATATGCCTGGCACATCATTCAGAATAGCCATTCTCTGCATTTATCCGTAAAACATTCCGGTAATATAATAATACTAACAGGGATTGAGATTGACATCTCTGACACAGATTTGGAAATGCAATGAAAGGGGAGGTATAGAATACCTGGGGTTGTGCATGTATAGAGAATACAACCAAAGGCCCTTAAGGGCTTGCATACGTTCAGGTGGAGAGGTGGAACAGTGAGTGCTCCTCTCCCCTCCCCTCTCCATGTTTGTACGCCAGAAGATAGAGTATCCTCTGTCTTTTCTCCAGCACATGCACAGTACAGTGATATGTGGGAAAAAATTACACTTTTATGCTTGTGTAGCCTAATAGCATGCCAGACTATATATAGTCTACATAGATATATATAGGGTAGGTTCATATATATATTTTTTTGCATGTTTACAGAGTAGGCCAAGAAAGTTTTCACCATACATGCCAAATGTGTCCATAGACTTATACTGGCAGGCGGTAGTATCATTTTTGCCCCTGTCTGTCCAGTATATGTCAGACCCAGCAGGAAACACTGGATGAAAACACACAGCAGATTGCACTACATCATCCTGCTACCTGCTGTAGAACACAGTATATGCTCAGCAGAGGCCATTGGTGCCTATGTGGGATGGATGCTACTGTATGGCATCCATCCCCGGCCTCCACTGTGCACATACTAGCTGAATCCCTGGCTGCTTACTCCTCCTCCGGACGATGTATCCCACTCTATGAGCATATTCTAAGGATACGTCGGGATTCCTTCGTATGTGTACTTACAAAGGAGGGCTAAAACGTGATCTATGGATTTAGCCTAGGTTGCTTCTCGGACCCCTCACTAAGGCGGCTTCTGTTCTTCATATGCCATAGGACAACTCTTTGCATCATTAACATTTTTTAATTGATTATTGTTATTATTTTTGGTTTCGTTTGAATTGTTCCTGGGGGAGATTCTGTACTGCACTGGAAGATAGGAGTGATGTTTTTTGCATATTGTTAACCCATTTTGAGCCTTTCTTAAAATCTGTATTCCAGTGGAAATATGTTAGGGAAGGGGAAGACTGTGCTCCATTAAATGAAATGAAATGAAATCTACCATCCATTACATTACTCATAGATCCAGGCACCGTGACTGTAGTAATCTTCTTATATTTGCTATCCAAGGCCTCCTTCCTTCTGAAATAAACTTTTGTAATTATGCTAATGAGACACAACCCTCTCAGTGCTGTAGCTTCACAGGCTGTTACACTGTGCAGGAGCAATTACCCCTCCCACTGTTAGAGTCTGCAGGCAGAGGGAGAGGCAAGACAGTGTAGCAGCCTGTGCAGCTACAGCATAGAAAGGTCTATGGTAGACCCTCAGGCTCATTAGCATAATTTAAAAAGTTTATTTTAGAAGGTGCCCGGATCTATGAGTAAGTGTCCCTAGTTTATCTTGATGGATTTTGATGGTAGTTAGACTGGTGATATGAGTTTAGGCCTCCATTCTGGAAATGAAGGTGATGGCTCCATTTCAAAGGTCTGAAGCCTGTGAATGTGCACAGTTTTCTACATTTCAGTTTGCTTTTAGGGAACTTTTTAAAATAAAATTATGTGTATATGTAACTTATTGGGGGCGGTTTGCTGATTTTTAGATGGTAGTTTTAGCATGATCAATAAATTTGCTTTGTAAAGTGCATTTGTCATGTGTCACATTACACGTTGTCACATCTGCACATCACCTCCCTCCGGCCTCCATATATCAGCCGCTCCTCAACACCATCTCATGCAACCTTCTCGGTGACATTTGACAAGATTTTGTGTAGTTCCCGTCACCACCTCAGAAGACGTGAGACGTCCAGTACCAGTAGTAATCGGAGACGGGTTCGGTATTTCCAGGGACACCTAATCCCATACTCCACTCTTGGCAGAGGAAGAAGCCTACAGCTCCCTGCTCTGTGTTAGTGGGTTCATGTCCTTGGGCTTCCATAGCTTTGTGGGTAACTTTTTCCGCAATTCTTCATTCTTAAAGTTTTCTTTATCCAGCTAACAGGGATCTATACTTTCCATTATTGTGCATCTTACAAGACAGACAGTACAGACATAAGTCGTAGCGAGGAACCGTCAGAACAGTAATGTAATACATGATGTTTTTCTGTGCCCTGTAGGTGGATACCCTTCGTCATGTTATCAATCAGACGGGCGGATACAGTGATGCCTTGGGAGGGAATTCACTGTACAGTCCTCATCACCTAACTGTAAGTACTCGCTGGGGTCCTGGGGTGTAGCAGTCATGTACAGTATAATGGTCACTGGTCCAGGGATGTATTACTAAGCAGATGCACAGGTTACGTGAGGCTCGTGTATTTTGGTCCTTAGACTCCCCATATGTAGCAGCACCCATCCAGTTACACTCTCTTTCTGTAATTTTGAATTTGCCACAGCTACAGGCGAGCCGTGCACCATAAAGAGACTCCCGTATGGATGGCACAGCGGAGGTGAGCCCGCTTCTGTGTTGTATACCAGTGTCACACTGTTATCCGTATCAGTGAATGGAAAAAAACGGGAACATGATTTACCGATTCGGATTAAAGCAGAAACAAGCACATTTTATGACGGAGCTGCGAATGTCTTTTTGACACATTTGTGTGCGAGCGCATCTAAAGCGCACCTGTCATAAGAGCCGCGTTCACACTGCTGTCATTTATCAACAATGCTGTGCCTTGTACTGTGTATGACAGGGGAAAATGGACCCATAATGGGGCGGGTCAGGGCTTCATAGTATTAAATATTGAGTATAGGATCAGACTACACAGGATTTGTTTGTAGTCTGTAACCATGGCAGCGCATGTCTGCATAGGAGCTGCAGACAATACATCATGAGACTTGTCGAGATCTTATCTAAACACGTAGCAAAGATCTCGCCATCGCCTTCCTCCTATGTAAGGAGTCAATATTAATAATACAGCGCAGTATCTGTTCTTGTGATATTTCTCTACCACCTATAAATACCGTGTCACATCACAGCAGTCCGCCACATGACACAGCCGGCTAATCCCCGGTGCACTGAAAGAGCACAGAAGAGCAGACATTTTGTAAGATCACCTGCTATTTAGCACTGGAAGCTTTCCCTCCATGAGAATGTACCAGTGGTCGTTCTCCTTTAATCGCAGGAGACAAGGAACCAAGTATAATATAATAGGAACTTGTAAATGTCATCTGCTCGGAAAGTGGCAGCTTTAGATATTACCTTACAAGGCGATCGTTTAAGGCTTGTACTCTTTACATACAGTGCGGAAAACTAGGTCCTGGTAGCAGATTTTAATATCATAAATGAAAGTAGCCGAAAATCTGCATAATGTGAATAGTCTTTAGCAATTCTTTTTTGTTTTCCTGTAACACCTCCGCCTCTAGGAGCGCTGTTCTCCATGCAAACTACTGGAAGCCATTTACATAATTACAATTTCCTAATAATGCTAAACTATCGGATGTGATCAGCTTGTAGGCAATTCTGAATTCTGGGATTTTATCCATACCCTTAGGATCAGTGACCAATATCACATCAGAGGGGGTCCAGCACCACATCGGGAGTCAGAAGAAACCACAGCGCTGTACTTAGCATAATTTGTTAACATGACCGCTAAGAACCATTCATGGGATATGGAAAACCCAGCTGATTGATGCTTGGACCCCCACCAATCAAGAGAATGGGTCCCCTAGCAATTTTACAGAAAAGAGGCCCCATTCTCACTAATGGGTGTAGTGGCAGGTTCTGCGGCTCCATTCATTAGTATGGTGTTGTTATAAATTGATGAATACAGCGCTCAGCTAATTCGGACACTCACATTGAGTGAAAATGCCCAACAAAGCCAAGCGATGTAATGGGCTCTGTAATTTCTGACACTTCCATACTACAGGATGCACACATTAGTGAGAACAGGGCCCTAGTTCTGTATATTACTTGGGGTCCGCTCTCCCATTCAGGAGTCAGGCCCTCACCGAATCGCTTATCATCCTCTATCCTGTAAATATGGGAAACCTTCCTACGTCCAACCCATTGAAGTAGGATGGTTTGTTATTGGACCCCCCCCCCCCGATCATCTAATATTCATGACCTCAATATGTTAATCCTGGAAAATCTTGGATATGATGACCCTCCAGACATGTGTGTTGTATCTTATCTCTTCTATTACATCACCCCAGGTCCTGCTCTAGCATGGGCCATGCGCTCTGATTATGTACAGGTCTTCCCATCGTTCCCCCCTCCTGCACCACACACCAGCCTAAAAGAGATCCACAGACACACTCAATGAACAATACATCGCTCCATCTCCATTGTTGCTTAATAAATATTTCCTTTTGGCTAAAATCGAACTGTTTGCAGCAGCGGAAAAGAAAATCCAGCGCGTGATATCTGGGCTCCTCGTCATCCACTAGACTTGTATTCCTTCCCTCCAAGTGTCAGTCAATATTAACGATTCCCCAAATGATTGAGAATGTTGTGTGGGAGCTCGGAGGATCGGGGGTGGCGGCGGCGGCCGCCCGGGCGATCATTAAATACGCAAATCGTCTACATTTGAAAATATCAAATAGGTTTGTATTGGGAGGGGGATATAAATAACTCATAATAACCCAGAAGAAAATGTCTGAAAGAGGCTTTTACTTACACTGTGGTTTTTTTTTTTTTTCCCTTTTCATTTAAAACATCCCGAAATGCTTCAGAGAGTTTGCAAAATCCTTATCAACATGATAAAATATGAAGCTGTTATTGCCTGCAGCATTATAGCAGACATGAATTCCATCTTTTCTGATGAGGTTTGATAAGGCGCTCTCTTATAACACACAGCGTAATCTCAAACCACCAGAGGAAAGATTCATTTATTTGCAAAAAATAAAAAAAAATAAATAAAAAAAGAGAAAACTGCAGGGAGGGGGGAGGGGGGGGGGTGAAACCTGACTGACGTGGTCTCTTCCCGCTGCCTGGGCGCGCTAAAAAATATGACACATTTGTTGTTTATAAATTAGAATGAAAAGCCATAAAGGACATAGGGGAAAGAGTGATAGGTATTATGAGTGATAGATATTACATATTTGGGGCCTGGCTGTCGGGAAGTGAACACATCGCTATAGATCAGAGCTGTAACACATCTCCACATCAGATGCACAGGGCTTAACCCTTCACCAGCGACAGGGCATTCCAGGACAGGCAACTAATGGACACTGCTAATAGGACCACAACATCCTCTCGTCTCGTAGAAAGCCGCCATTACATCTGTTGGGAGCATTAGTCATAAGCTCGCTAGATAATTGACGTTATGGGGACAATGTCACAGAGCTGGTGACCTCATGTAACATAAAGGGATCCGGCAGCAGAAAGCTGATCATAGGTGGATAAATGGGTCTGGCACAGAACCACATAGTATACACTGCCGGATCGGACATCGGGTACACCTCCCCCACACCTGGGCAGTCAATGTATTAATCTGATTAGTAATACTGGAGTGATTTGCACCTGAAATGCCATACGCCACATTTATTGAGGGTGTGTCCTCTAAAAAAGGGGCGTGGTCATGCATAAATAGCTCCTTCAACAGAAAATGGGTGTAACTTACAGAGGCTGGGCCCCATAGCAGCCTTTTGACTGGGGCAATCCTACTTAAAAAAAAAAAAGTATACATATCTGTACAAAAAAATGTTTATACAATCACACACTTCTATACTTATATACACACATACAGTTCTACTCTCATGTGCACACATGTATACACTATTACACATATTTATGCACTCATACATACTGTATACACACATACATTATATACATGATTACACATACAATATATACACACATATATAAAGTATAAACATACCATATATACACATATAGCATAAACGCACATGCGTACAGTATATACACACATACATTACTATATACAGACATAAAGCATATATACACACATACTGTGTATACACACCATATAGACAAAGCATATACATGTTTGCATACAGTACCATATACAGACATACAGCATATATAGACACACACAGTCTATATACACACCTGAAGTGGATGTGGCAGAAACTGATACCAGTCCTTACTGAAACTTAACATTTCCTTTGAAACTACTAATGGCTTAAAAAAAAATAAGTCTAACACACAAGAAAAACAAAAGCTACAATTACATTATGAAAGCAGGTGAGGCTGTGTGTAGGTCTGGCGCTGGTTGTACACAACTTCAGGACTTGTGGGACTTCCAGGTTTCCAGTGACTTGTGTGTTGCATTGAAAACTACATGTACAATTAAAAGCTGTGATGGCCTTAGAGATTGTCCATTTCGAAAAACGTATTTTTATAAAAAGATTTCCCTTAAAAATATACATATTGGTTCACACACATTTATACAATCACACACATTTATGTACTCACATATATATTTATGCACTCATACATAGAGCATATACACATAATATACACTCAGTATATACAGATGAAATACATGCCATATACACACAAACTGCATATGCACACATACAGTAAATACACATAATACACACATATAGCATTTACATGCATGCAATATATACACACACCATGTAAACACACACGTAAAGCATATACCGTACACAGAATCCACTGTCTGCTCAGCTGTTTACTGTGAAAGTTGTGCATTGTACAATATGCCACATAATATGTATAAAACAGTGCATATCCTCCTATCTTTAGTGTGGCAACTCCAGGGGCCTGGCCCCCTGACACTGTGGGCCCCATAGCGGCTGCTATGGCTGCTACCCCTGTTGTCACGCCCCTGGTCAGTGGGTTATACCTAAAGGCGGCACATGCACGTTCCTCAGCTGTAATATATATTCTCTGTATGGTTGGTACAATACATATTGTATGTCTCAAATCTTTGGAAATTGATTAATAAATTATAGCCATGCTTTAAAATGTGTGTTTTTCATTATTTGCAGGCTAATGGAGGGTGGCATGAGACGGCGACCCCTTCCTCTGTCACCTCCCCAACAGAAGGGCCCGGCAGTGTGAACTCTGATACCTCTAACTGAGTGACCCACCATAAAACTGTGCACCCCAGCTGTGTGTGTGGGGGGGACACGGCATCACGTTAGGTCTTTATTCAATACTTAGTTGAGGAAGAAGACGACCCTCATCCTCAGATCAATCATCTTCCTCCAGCTCGGTGGCGCTGCCCGTTTCTGGGACCTGCATTGTACATCCCACCCAGCGGAGAGACAAAGCTGCCGGACTCCAGTACATCCGATTTTTCTTTTCGCTTAATCACCACTTTGAAAGCACTTTATCTAATTGGGCCAAGATCTGAGGTAGAATCTGTGAAATGATCTCCACGTCCCATCGGCACTTTTTAATAAACTGCTAAACTGAAGGAACGGAGCAGCAGCTTTAAGGAGAAACGTTTGCATGTTTGCCTAGGGTATCGGGGGTCACAGCGAAGAGACATTTTACAGTTTCCAAAAAAAACAAAAACAAAAAAAACCTCCCGTAGTTATTAACGCTGAGGATTTTTTTTTCCCCTTGCTTGTTTTCCTCTACGACACATCAAACGCTCGGCTGATCTGTGAAGATGCATCCACTTCTACAGGGAAACCATCTCCTCATCTTACGCCCTTAACGAGTCATTCCACCAGGATGGACTTTCACGTCACGTCATTGGCCAAAATGTTTTTATTTTCACAGAAAGAAAGGAAAAAAAAAATCCTGTAAACTCTAAATTTTTGTAGGACATTTGTCCAAAAAAAAAAAAAAATGAGATGGTAAGGTAAACGGTTTCCAACCATAGAAATCCGCGGTCTAATTAGGAAAACGGGAATTTATCGAGTTATTGTGATTTGCCGAGTTCCACATCACATTGCGGTCCATAGAAAGACGATGGGACGAGAACAACAAACCAAAGAAATTTTAAATATCACAATATGGATTTTTTTTTTTCCATTTTAAATCATTAGAATTTTTTTAAAAATTGTTTTTTTTTAAGATTTTCCGTTATTCTAGAAATTAAATGTTTTGTTTTAATTATTAGACGCCAATAATATCAAGCGAATGCATCTTCTACAGGACGTTCTCCAATAACGCAGTACGGTTGTGTCTCCCAGATTTGTATATACCCAGAGGGTCATGATGGTAGGGAAGGGATCGATTTCCCAATGTGGTGTTTTACAGCAATGGGTTAAAAAACGCTGTATAATAAAATTGTCAAAATCTGCCATTTCTTGTGGCGATGGGAAAAAAATAAACCTGTAAATATTGTAGCAAAAGAGAATTTATACATCGTCACCGAGCGAAACAGCTTTATTTACCTCATTAAAAAAACTCATAGGAACCAACAGACACGTGTAGATTAGTGCCCACCTACTACCTCTGAATACCACGCGTAGTACGTCTCCATCATTGTGTAACTGCATCAGCAGATCGGGCCCTGGTGCCCCCCCCAGACATCGCAGATCCTATAGTAGTGCCGCAAGATGGGAAAGAACTAACAGTATAGAAATACAAGAGAAAATCTACTAGAAAAAATTACAAATCTATAGAATTTCCCCCAAAATTACCATATATACTCGAGTATAAGCCTAGTTTTTCAGCACAAAAAAAATGTGCTGAAAACCCAAACCCGGTTTATAATCGAGTAAAAAAATATAGGTTTTATCAGGTTTTTGTGGTAAAATTAGGGGCCTCGGCTTATACTCGAGTATATACGGTATGTCTCCTCTTTCAGTTTCTGAAGGGGAGGGCAACAATCCGAAATATGTTACCAGGAATCCCAGGCTTACTATACAGACAACACAGGAGCTAAAAACGAAACTTTTTAATAAAATTTTTTTATTTGAAGTCATACCGCAAAAACCAAGGCCTGTTATTAGCATGGATCATCAATAGCAAAAGGGTGGGGGTCCAACTCCTGACACCCCTGCCCCTACATTACAATTGCAGACAACTACACATCCAACATGGGCTTCACACAGATAAGCCAAGACTCCGCCCATATGTGACCAATTTTTTAGACCGTTTTTTTGTTGTTGTTGTTTCATCGCTCTCGGCTTTCACACAGTCGTGAATGTCCGTTGTGTAAATAGAGTCCAAGGCCAACGTCACACAACCGGTCCAGGCCCGAGAAATAGGAACCAAGAACACAGGACTCCTGAGTCCCTTCTTCCCTACTGTAATCCTGCAATACTGTTGTTCCAGCAAGCAGGGACTCTCTGCTTCGTATATCACTATGATGCAAGGAGTCCCCCTTCAGTAAAATCTGTTTTTCACGTGCACCAACACAAGTTTCTGACGGTCAACAGCGATGTCATGATAATACATCTTAGATAAAGATCTGGACCAGGATTCATAACATACATTACAAATATTCAAAATGTCTTTAAAAAAAAAAAAAAAAAAAAGACAGATTTGTGTTAAATTTATGTTTTCCATATAGATACAATAAAGGGATATTCCCGATTCCAGTCATATATTACACAGAAATATCTAGAAACTGGATCTTACCCTGCACATGTCCATAAAAGTAGCAAAGTCCTTGGATGTAGAAGATAAAGGCTTCATTTTTACATTGTTTCCACTATTTTAGACAGAATTTAGAAGTCATCAGTGTCCGTTTTTTATTTTAATTCTACTTTTAGTTTTTTTTTAATTAGTGTCAGAAATGACAGCATAGACAGCGTTTAATATCCAGACTCCAAAATAATTAAAACGAAGGAGCAACAATTTAATCTACCAAATTAACAATTATTAATTAAAAAGACAATTTTCTGGTTTTCACATTTTTTTTTTTCTCTTTACATTAGAGCCCGGGGTGGGTTGAAATCCATGTGCGTTTTTTTTATACATCCCCTTTATGATCCACATCAGAAAAACTGAACATGAAAACACAGCTAAAAGAAAAACCAAGTCCCCGCAGCGCTACTATACAGTTCTGCACTTCGTTATGGGCCGTATAAATCTTTGCATTTACATTCTGCTGCTCTTTACAATTTTTTTTTTTTTTTTTTTCATTCTGATACGTAATGTACATTGTAATCTTTTTGGAGATAAAATGAAAAAAAATTGTATCTTTTAAAATAAAAAAAAAATATACACTTTATAAAGCTGCTTTTGCAACTTTGAAGCTTATGAGTAAAACATGAGGTCTTACGTTCAACACATAAAATATGACGGAACAGTAAAACTGTTGTATATACTAAGAGACATTTTAAATGTTTTTTTTTTTCATCTCGTTAATTCCACATTAAAGAAAAATGTAAAAAAAAATACTAAAAAAAAAAAAAACAACCATTGTAATGCATACAGATTTCAGTATAGGGTGGGCTATGTGACGGGAGGGTGGTCGCGGTGGGGGGCATTATGGGAATATTTTTTTTTTTCCTTTTGCTTTGAGTTCACTTTTGTATTGTATGAAGATCTGGCTGGGGTTGATTCACGGGAATACTGATGGTAATGACAATTTGTGGCAGTGATTCTAACGTATTAAAATCCAATCTGTTCGGTGTTTACTTTTTAACTGGATTATACCCCTGGATTGAAAAAAAAAAAAAAACTAACAAAAAAAAAAGTCTTCCTTGTGGTAGTTCTATGTAGTTTAAAAATACAAATAAAATGTTTTTGATTTGCCGTGTGAGTTTTTTATCATTATGTTTGTATCTGGTTCCGCGCTACTTTTGGAAATACAATAGCGCTGCAATTTCCATGGAAGAAATACGTTTCTCTTACTCAAGACGACTCTATAAATCATGAGCTCACATCATTGAGCAGCAGTAGTGGATTATATGAGTGGTAGACCATGGCCACACAACCAGACCACCAAATTTTATACTGAGAAGGACCTTCACCCATGAAATCCTGGTACATCTATTCTTGCTCTTAATATACATGTACAAATGAGGCATTTCAGGTCCTTTGAAGGTCCTCCAATGGTCCTAAAGCCGCAGATTGATAGTAGCAGAAGGGACACATCCTCCATTCCCCAAGAAGCTGATTCTAGAACCATATGTAGCAAGTGACTCCAGACTTGTAGGGGCTATAATAGTCATACAGCTCAGGGCCCATGGTGGTCTTAATGGGCCCCTGGTCTGCAGCTTTGTACAGGAGAGTCCAGCAGGCGCCATGTGGTGATGTCGTCTCACCTACCAGCATCAGAGCTGCACACACAGGGATGAGGGATCGCAGATACATGGGCATATGATTCGCCCCCATATTTTACTGGAAATGCATTGACAGATGAAAAAAGTTTTTTTGGGGGGGAGGGTGACAGCTGCACAAAATGTGTGGATGCCGCTACAGAAACATATTGGGCAATTTTTGCTGCACTATTCTTGCCCACCCTTCTGAATTTGTACCTTTTGTGGACCCTCATTCCTAAATACACTGCAGAATACTAGATTGAATTTCCAGTCACGTGTCATGGTCAGATGGGAGGACAGCGCCGGAGAAGAAGTGACTGCTTCCTATTTGTTCAGAATACCCCCAGCAGCCTAGAGGATGAGACCACATGGGAGTTGTAGTGATGCCAGGACTGCTTGTGCTGTGCGTCGCCTGCCCCCTCCTCTGTGTCAGCAGGGACCACGCCAGCGTAATGAACACGCGGCCCATCTCGCCTCTTTCCCCCATCACATCTCCTCCGGCCCACAGGCTACAAGCTGTCATACACTGATGAGGTTCATAGCTGGGACTATCAACCAGGCTCCCCCCCTGCCCACATTCTCTCATGCCCGGCGCCCAGGGGGCATCATTAACGCACCCCATCTACAGGCAATTGAGAGCCCTCTCCGCTTACAGGAGCGCTGCACGGCCTTTCCGGAGAACTGGCCGGTATTACTGCTACACTTTGCTCTGACTTGGTTGTTAACCCTTTTGGAATCAAAACTGTATATTTTATTGTACCTCTGATGGAGCGCAGTTATTAAAGACAAAATATTGTACATTGTGTGTAACAAGTATTCAGCAAGTGTCATAAGAATCATCTACAGGAAGGATATTATTAAAAATTAATAGATTTCTCCTTCACCATCAAACTTCATCATGATAAACCAGGGACACTTACCCATAGAACCAGGCACCAGGAATGTGGTATCTTCTTGTATTTGTTATCCATGGCCTACTAAAACATTTAAGATTATACTAATAAGCCTAAGGCCTTTGGAGGTGTTAACAGAGCCCCTCCGTGCTGCAGCTTCACAGCCTGTTACACTGTTACTCCCTCAGCACTTCTCCCTATGCCTCATGTAATCTCTGCAGCAAAGGAAGTTTCAGCACAGAGTGGCAGGTGGGCGGGGAAGTGCTCCTGCACAGTGTATCAGCACTGAGCCCTTCTCATTAACATAATTTTATACTTTGTTATCCATGGCCTCCTTCCTTGTAAAATCTAATATAAAAAGAGTACCACGGTCACGGGGCCTGGATCTATGACTAAATGTCCCAGGATTATCATGATAGATTTTGATGGTAAATTTCCTTAAATTCCGTAAATTTACATAATCCAGATTACACACAAAAAATCCATACAGAATCAGGGATGTCCATCAGCATTTGCAAACCTCACGTACAAAGTGCATGAAAGCTGAAGCACAATCTGTGAAATCTGTCGGCCTCCTGCATACAGATATATCCCATGTTTCTACGGATAACACACGGACACATTGGGGCACATTTACTAAGGGTTTTCTGACTATTTCCGATTTGCGCTGCATTTAACAGGGGTTTTTGGTGCACGCGATCGGATTTTGCCGCAATCGCAACAACTTTCATATGACACAAATCGGGAGCGGGGCCGTCGGACAACCCGACTGATTCGGACTGAGCGCGGGATTTAAAATTCAAAGGTGCACTCCGGCGGACCTAAGCAACACATGCAGGATATCGGGCGCACGATCTTGGTGAATCGCGCCGGACTTCATCCTCGTCGGACAGTCCACATCGGGGATCGCGACAGGACCGGCTAAGTAAATGTGCCCCATTGCTGTGGTTTCTATGTCGCCACATGCCTGACACTCAGAGCAGATCCTATTCCTGTCCGTGGTTACGGCTTGCAGAGTCATTTCTACGGTTACAAAACTTCATAGTAAAATCTCATTAATTAGTGATCATTAATATAAGGTCCCTCCTTATAGATGTACATCAGGAGCTTTACCTGGTGTATATCCCCCATGTACAGCCCAGAAGCCTGTGCGCTGAGCCATAGTCATGACTACAACCCGGCGCTGGGGAGAACCTAAAAATGTACATATAATAAGATTGTTTATCCAATAGTTCTGCCTTCCAGAAAGTCCAGCGGATGCAATGATCCCTTTAATGACCAGATCGAGCACCGGAATGGAGGGAAAGGTTTGGGAGCCATAAACAACATCCTTATTTACTGCATTGTTGGACACTAGAACCTGCTGGAGATTCCCTATGTAGCACGTACACCGGACGTGCAGGAGTTATAAGCCTGTCACAGGACCAGGATTCCCAATCTTGTTGGAGCCCTATTGATAATAGAGGAAAGACCTGATGATGAGAAGAGAAAATATTTAGGGAATGTAAGGCTATCAGGGCCTGGACCCCCAAATAAGTCTTTGTCCTATAAACAAACCATCACTTTGCAAGATGGTGATACCCCTTTTAGTTCCGGAGGCCAAGATACAAAAAAACGGGAAAACACAAAGGGCGGCGCCTCGGGTAATAACGTTTGGTATTGGATGATGTTTAGATGTAGAATATAGGGTGCTCACCTGGTGAATTCTTGATTCATAAGCGTATAAAGTATTATGAGATCCCAAGTTCCAGGAGGTGGTATTAGCAATTGTAATACCCAATTCTTTTCTTGTGTCAAAATAAGGTATATGGTATAGTTCTAGGGCTAGTACACTATATATGCAGCTCTCACAACTCAAAGGCGCCGGGTCCCCTACTGGGGTCCGGAAGTACATAGGCAACAAGGAAAAATAGTTCGCAAAATGAGTATACATGGAGCGCTGATAGTAGTATTTTGCCCAAAAATTTGAAATATACCAGTAGTAGATGCCAATTATTTAAATCATAAAGGTAATTTATTAGGACTTAAAAATATATATAAAAATTGAATTGTACAAGTAGAATGGTCCAAATAATGCGTTTCGGGTCGCAGACCCTTTTTCAAATTCAGGACACAAATAAATGCATAGAGAGAAATACAGAGGTATTTGTAATAAATGTAGATCATTTACTTACAATCAGGTGCTGTAGTTAGGTGAAAAAATGGCGCCAAAATGGAAAATGCCGCGCCCTCGGCATTTGACGGGTGGCGCATGCGCAGTCCCGCAAAATTTGCCGGAGATACCGGAAGTGCCGGAAGGTACAAATACCTCTGTATTTCTCTGTATGCATTTATTTGTGTCCTGAATTTGATAAAGGGTCTACGACCCGAAACGCGTTATTTGGACCATTCTACTTGTACAATTCAATTTTTATATATATTTTTAAGTCCTAATAAATTACCTTTATGATTTAAATAATTGGCATCTACTACTGGTATTATTCAAATTTTTGGACAAAATACTACTATCCGCGCTCCACGTATACTCATTTTGCGAACTATTTTTCCTTGTTGCCTTTTAGTTCCGGAACATTGCGACCTATAATACACCGATTTTGGATTCGCAAGATTGAATCACCCAGAAAAATAGGCAGGAGAAGAGATGACAGGCACAAAACTTGTCCAAAACTGATGATTCTACTTCACTAAACCTGCTGTAAAAAAAATAGAACAGAAACCAAGAGGGAATAGCGGATACATTTCAGATCTCTCCTTAATCATAGCACATCTGCTCCCCCACCTGCAGTGTAGCACATACAGTTAGACACTTTCTCATCTTCTGTCACTTTTTGTACATTACATTTTTGCAGCCAGGGTAGTTTAATAAAAGACAGGACATGCAAATTATGGTGGAAAATACTTGTTTGTAGGTGACCAAATATCTAGGATTTCTGGCTCTCACAGACATGTAGCTTCTTCTGTAAGAGGGATTTCTGAGTCCTCCACTCATTACCTGTAATAATGGCTCCTGTCTGATTCACTGGTATCAATGATAAATTTAGACGCTCTCCTTCGTGGCCATATGGCGGATCTTCATATAGGCCCATGCCCCCCCATACCTGGGCCCTATATGAAGATTGCTAGGTTTAAAAAAAAAAACGCTAAAACGCACCTCTGGCTTCTTTTCCCCAGCCCCATGGTCCTTCCTTTCCCCTTCCGGTAAGCGAACATACGCATACGGGGTCAAGGCCGTGTGCAAGCAGAGGAGAAGACCGAAGAGAGCGTGTTTTTTTTCAATGGAGCTCAATGTGGACATTTCTGTAAAGGAAGGGGCCCTGCAGTGGACATTTCATTAAAGGGGAGTTCTGTTGTGGACATTTTTGTAAAGGGGAGTTCTGTTGTGGACATTTTTGTAAAGGGGAGTTCTGTTGTGGACATTTTTGTAAAGGGGAGTTCTGTTGTGGACATTTTTGTAAAGGGGAGTTCTGTTGTGGACATTTCATTAAAGGGGGCTCTGCTGTGGACATTTCATTAAAGGGGAGTTTTGTTGTGGACATTTCATTCATGGAGGGGCCAGTTTGGGCTGCAGTGGTTCCGTCAGGTGGAGGAGATTTGGCTTCAGGGCACATGTTGGTTTTGATGCTGGGGGGGGGGCCCTAGTTGTATGAACAGCCCAGGGCCAATTGGGAGACTTAATCCACCTCTAGTAAGCAGCAATGTCCTGGTTACCAGTGAATCCTGCGTATCCCTAGACTAAGAATTATAATTCCTTGCATGTCTTGACTTCTCCTTCAGCGGACCTGGAAGACTTTGTTAGATGGGAGCTAAATCAAGATTGTAGATAGACGATACAAATAAAGCATAATGTATAGGACAGAATCTCAATCTCCTTATTATATCTGTTTCCCGGTGAAGATGCGAGAGAGAATAGAAAGGAAACTGAATTACGCCTGTTGTTTGACTAGTATTTTGCATACTGAGGCTTGTTTCTGAGAATTAAATCATGCAGCAGTCAGATCCTTGGCTGAGAGTCTTATGTCTTACTACGTCTCGTCTGCTACAAGTGACCCCCACATTCCTGCCTCGTGATATCACTCAGTCTGTCCCTGCTCTGTCTGATTTCTACTGCGTCACTCGGGGAAATTTATGGCTCCTGGCCCGCACAACCTTTTCCATTCTGAGGCAAGAACGGCGCAGATATATACAGACATATAATACCCAGAGACATATGTACACCAGGCATATATCACGTCCTAACAGAGGCGCATTAACACGCTGGCTATGTGCTTAACCCGCTGAGGATAGATGGAGGAGGCCCACGCGGGTGCCCCCTGGAACTTACAAATGGGACCGCCATAAGAAATGGAAAGATAATCCCTTCAGAACTATAAGATACACTGTGCTCCAACTAATCAAATATGGGATGCTTGAAAATAAGACACAAGTCATTGTCCTGCTGGAGAAGAACTCACTTATGTCCTTAAGTTTTTGCCAATTTACTGCAAATGTGTGGCCAAAATGACAAGACTTAGAGCGTCAATGTAGTGATGGCGTCAGAGATCCATCCAAACAGCAAAGTATCGGGAAACATAATTCAAAGTCAACGTTGCGTCTGATCATTGTCCCCCCCCATAATCTAGCATAACTACATCATGGCCGATGAGAAGAGAACGCCACTGTTTGCCTCTTGGTCACAACGTGCACACAACATTATGGACTGAACCCAAGTCACGGCCAAATTGAAGCTCTACAATAGTCTTCTCGTTGCAGACGAGTCTTGCAATTTCCTTGAAACTTCATGTTGATGTGATACACATACTATGGGAACACTTTAAAAGAATGGGGGCCACACTACTATAAGAATAGTTTACATTTTATGCTGGTTGATAAAATGGGAGGTCATTGAATCTGCTAGACCCCCCCCCACCCCAACTTTTGATATTACTGTATAGGAAGTTACATCTTAGGCCCCATAAGGCTCTTGCGGTCTTTGCATTGTTCTAGTTACACCGCTGTGTACAGGTAGGTGCACCTTCCCTTCGCATAACATACAAAGTACTGCTTACACTTCCAGCTATACCGCCATCATCTTTTACCGTACAGATCAGAAGAGGAAAGAAGAAGGTTAATGGGGCGCCCGGGATCTCTCACAAAGGTGATTTAATTACGATTTCCTCCTGTTCTCCTTGTATTCCCCGTATACGCTGCTTCTTATCAGGTTCTACCGGGACGACTGCCCGAGGGCACAAAAAATGGAAGGTTCAAACACATCCGGAGTGCTCTTAGGTGATAAATATCCAGACTCCGTCATCAAAGAGCCATTTGATCATACCCTGTCACCGCGCTAATAAAAAGGATTAATTTATTTTTCCGGACTGCCAAATCTCTCCTGTGTCCCAGGGTTGAAGTTCTGTGTGCGTGGGACTAATTATAAGTAATTACAGGCTACATGCAAAGAATCTAGATATCAATAGTTACTTCTTCAGTATGGAAGTAGAGTGCAAGCTCCGTGGGATAGTATACAGAAGAGCGCCCGGCAGCAGGCACTGTCCATGGTGCTGCATTACACAACAAGGCGGACACCCATCACATTAGGGGTGATCAGGGGGGTCACCTACAGCTTCTGGTGCCCCAACTATAGTGTATCATTTATAGTACTGGGGAATGGACGCCTAGTGGGGCTTCTGGGTCCGATCTAGACCAGTTAGAACCGCACTGGTGTTACCTGACCCTGGGGTATCATGTCTCATTGTATTATATACTGGGGTGGGAGGGGTAAAAACACGGGGTAATTATATATTCCAAATGAATATAGGGAATCTCATTACTGTACGGAGTTATTGTATTAAGACTATATGGAGAGGGAGCACTGGTTACATACAAAGGGCATTAGTCAACCAATGTGCCCTCTCCATACAGGCTTAGACCCCTTGCACACGATCTGTTATGGGGGCAGTAAGCTATCCGTAAAAACTACTGCCCCTATAGAAGTACATCTATATTCCGCCGTATGTACAGCCTGGCTCCCTATAGAGAGGGGAGGGGTGAGAAGTTCTCACCCCTCCCCTTCTACTATCCAGGTTCCTGCTCGGGTGTAGCATACGTTCCTATGTAATGGGCCTTAATATAATAACACTGCACAGTTAAAAGACGGTAGCACCGCCATTTTGGATCGGATCTTCTCATACTGTGATGTCATCAGGTGGGTGATATTTGGGTGTTATTTCAGCCAGGACACAGATAGGCAGACACTTATGGCAGTATCGGAGCAATACAAACCCAAAACAGGGATGTTATTTTGAGTGCACAGTACAAATCATGAAAACATTGTGATATTCCTGCATTTTTTTGCAGCTTCTCAGGACATAGAATATTAAATGATATATAATTCCCCTGCATAATAACAATCTCCGTACAGCCTGGAGAAATTAAAAAAAAAAGTTGTGAGTGTAAAAAAGGGGAAAGGCAAAAACAGAAAAGGGCGAAAAAATGGTTAAAGACAAAGATCACCATATACGAAATGATTCCCTAACACATCCCTGTATACATGATATATACAAAGGATTATCCCATCCGTTATCACCACAATAACTTGGTTTCTGCAATACCACCTTGTGGTCTTAGCTGGTAGTGCAGCATTGTACAAGACCCACACATACATATCCATACGGTGCAAGTCTCATCTCTACTGCAGATGTGGTTGTCATTATTACTATACTACACACATCAAAGTGACAAATTGAAGTGGAATAATTATATAAAATCTTATATATATATCATCGTAATCCATAGGGCAGTTCCTCACATGAGTTTAGCTGCATCTATTTAGGGTGACGATGTAGGCGAGTGTCAGGCGGCGTATACACAGTTTACATCTGCAGAGTTTTAGTCTGTACTTATACGTTACATCCCTATTGCAGATGTTTTTGGGCATGAGATTGTCAGCCCGAGACCAGGATTATAAAGGCAACTGAACCCAATTGTCCCCAATATCCACTGACCCAGAGTGGCTACAGTCTTTACAATTGAGTAGATATTCGGTAACGTGGTCACTGTAGGTGAGTGGGTATTCATGTGGCTCATGTAGCCTATGGTCACTATGGGTGAGTGGGTATTGGGTAACATATGGCTCACAGCAATGTAACTACAGCAGGAGCAGCCATGGCAGATGCTACGGGGCCCGCAGTGTCAGGGGGCCCAGCATCAGACCTGCCATACTAAAGGAAGGACTGATGTGCACCATATACAATACATACATATTATAAAGTACATTGTGTAGCATAATATGTATAACAGTGCACATATTCCACAGTACACAGCTGAGCCGGCAGCTCAGATAAGTCGGGAGAAGGGACAGAAGGACTAGGGACCTGTACTTTCCCCATGTCTACAGCAGATACAGGGGTACTGTGTGTATATATATACTGTGGGGGTTATTTGTCATTAGGCGGCTCCTTGGGACAGTTTTATGTCTACTTTTGGAGTTCAGCTGCCCATCAGATTTATTCAAGTGGCTTTGGCCAATGTTCTATTTTCTGTCTGTGATATTTCTTTTTTTAAGTCCCCAAAAAGTTTCAAAAATGCGTAAAAAGTCCCAGCACATACACCAGCAGGGGACTCAATGAACTATGAGACTTTTTGCACAAATCTGGTGTTGCACTAGCAGTAGTTCTATGCTTACACCAGATTAATGACGAGGTGGAAATAGTCCTGTGAGACTTTTTAGAAGTGAAACATCCCCCCAAAAAAACTCAAAGCAACTTTTTTATGACACAAAAAAAGCCCAACAAAACCAATCATAAATACGGTAACCCCTGTATGTCTAAGTAGAAGATATATACACACACACGCTATGTGTGTATACTATACAGTATGTGTGCATTTGATATGTATATACTCTATGTGTAAGTATTGGGTAACATGTTCTCATGTAGCCTATGGTCCCTACGGATGAGTATTCGGTAACATGTTCTCATGTAGCCTATGGTCCCTACGGATGAGTATTCGGTAACATGTTCTCATGTAGCCTATGGTCCCTATGGATGAGTATTCAGTAACATGTTCTCATGTAGCCTATGGTCCCTATGGATGAGTATTCGGTAACATGTTCTCATGTAGCCTATGGTCCCTATGGATGAGTATTCAGTAACATGTTCTCATGTAGCCTATGGTCCCTATGGATGAGTATTCGGTAACATGTTCTCATGTAGCCTATGGTCCCTATGGATGAGTATTCAGTAACATGTTCTCATGTAGCCTATGGTCCCTACGGATGAGTATTCGGTAACATGTTCTCATGTAGCCTATGGTCCCTATGGATGAGTATTTGGTATCATGTTCTCATGTAGCCTATGGTCCCTACGGATGAGTATTCGGTAACATGTTCTCATGTAGCGTATGGTCCCTACGGATGAGTATTCGGTAACATGTTCTCATGTAGCCTATGGTCCCTATGGATGAGTATTCGGTAACATGTTCTCATGTAGCCTATGGTCCCTACGGATGAGTATTCGGTAACATGTTCTCATGTAGCCTATGGTCCCTATGGATGAGTATTTGGTATCATGTTCTCATGTAGCCTATGGTCCCTACGGATGAGTATTCGGTAACATGTTCTCATGTAGCCTATGGTCCCTATGGATGAGTATTCGGTAACATGTTCTCATGTAGCCTATGGTCCCTATGGATGAGTATTCAGTAACATGTTTTCATGTAGCCTATGGTCCCTACGGATGAGTATTCGGTAACATGTTCTCATGTAGCCTATGGTCCCTATGCATGAGCATTCGGTAACATGTTCTCATGTAGCCTATGGTCCCTATGGATGAGTATTCGGTAACTTGTTCTCATGTAGCCTATGGTCCCTATGGATGAGCATTCGGTAAGATATTCTCTTGCAGCCTATGGTCCCTATGGATGAGTATTCAGTAACATGTTCTCATGTAGCCTATGGTCCCTATGGATGAGTATTTGGTATCATGTTCTCATGTAGCCTATGGTCCCTACGGATGAGTATTCGGTAACATGTTCTCATGTAGCGTATGGTCCCTACGGATGAGTATTCGGTAACATGTTCTCATGTAGCCTATGGTCCCTATGGATGAGTATTCGGTAACATGTTCTCATGTAGCCTATGGTCCCTACGGATGAGTATTCGGTAACATGTTCTCATGTAGCCTATGGTCCCTATGGATGAGTATTTGGTATCATGTTCTCATGTAGCCTATGGTCCCTACGGATGAGTATTCGGTAACATGTTCTCATGTAGCCTATGGTCCCTATGGATGAGTATTCGGTAACATGTTCTCATGTAGCCTATGGTCCCTATGGATGAGTATTCAGTAACATGTTTTCATGTAGCCTATGGTCCCTACGGATGAGTATTCGGTAACATGTTCTCATGTAGCCTATGGTCCCTATGCATGAGCATTCGGTAACATGTTCTCATGTAGCCTATGGTCCCTATGGATGAGTATTCGGTAACTTGTTCTCATGTAGCCTATGGTCCCTATGGATGAGCATTCGGTAAGATATTCTCTTGCAGCCTATGGTCCCTATGGATGAGTATTCAGTAACATGTTCTCATGTAGCCTATGGTCCCTATGGATGAGTATTTGGTATCATGTTCTCATGTAGCCTATGGTCCCTACGGATGAGTATTCGGTAACATGTTCTCATGTAGCCTATGGTCCCTATGGATGAGTATTTGGTATCATGTTCTCATGTAGCCTATGGTCCCTACGGATGAGTATTCGGTAGCATGTTCTCATGTAGCCTATGGTCCCTACGGATGAGTATTCGGTAGCATGTTCTCATGTAGCCTATGGTCCCTACGGATGAGTATTCGGTAACATGTTCTCATGTAGCCTATGGTCCCTACGGATGAGTATTCGGTAACATGTTCTCATGTAGCCTATGGTCCCTATGGATGAGTATTCGGTAACATGTTCTCATGTAGCTCATGGTCCCTACGGATGAGTATTCGGTAACATGTTCTCATGTAGCCTATGGTCCCTATGGATGAGTATTCGGTATCATGTTCTCATGTAGCCTATGGTCCCTATGGATGAGCATTCGGTAACATGTTCTCATGTAGCCTATGGTCCCTATGGATGAGTATTCGGTAACATATTCTCATGTAGCCTATGGTCCCTATGGATGAGTATTCGGTGACATCTTCTCATGTAGCCTATGGTCCCTATAGATGAGCATTTGGTAACATGTTCTCATATAGCCTATGGTCCCTATGGATGAGCATTCGGTAAGATATTCTCTTGCAGCCTATGGTCCCTATGGATGAGTATTCGGTAACATGTTCTCATGTAGCCTATGGTCCCTATGGATGAGTATTCGGTAACATGTTTTCCTGTAGCCTATGGTCCCTATGGATGAGTATTTGGTAACATGTTCTCATGTAGCCTATGGTCCCTATGGATGAGCATTCATTAAGATATTCTCTTGTAGCCTATGGTCCCTATGGATGAGCATTCGGTAACATGTTGTCATGTAGCCTATGGTCCCTATGGATGAGCATTCAATATCATGTTCTCATGTAGCCTATGATCCCTATGGATGAGTATTTGGTATCATGTTCTCATGTAGCCTATGGTCCCTATGGATGAGTATTTGGTATCATGTTCTCATGTAGCCTATGGTCCCTATGGATGAGCATTCGGTAACATGTTCTCATGTAGCCTATGGTCCCTATGGATGAGCATTCGGTAACATATTCTCATGTGGCCTATGGTCCCTATGGATGAGTATTTGGTATCATGTTCTCATGTAGCCTATGGTCCCTATGGATGAGCATTCGGTAACATGTTGTCATGTAGCCTATGGTCCCTATGGATGAGCATTCGGTAACATGTTTTCATATAGCCTATGGTCCCTATGGATGAGTATTTGGTATCATGTTCTCATGTAGCCTATGGTCCCTATGGATGAGTATTTGGTATCATGTTCTCATGTAGCCTATGGTCCCTATGGATGAGCATTCGGTAACATGTTCTCATGTAGCCTATGGTCCCTATGGATGAGCATTCGGTAACATATTCTCATGTGGCCTATGGTCCCTATGGATGAGTATTTGGTATCATGTTCTCATGTAGCCTATGGTCCCTATGGATGAGCATTCGGTAACATGTTCTCATGTAGCCTATGGTCCCTATGGATGAGCATTCGGTAACATATTCTCATGTGGCCTATGGTCCCTATGGATGAGTATTTGGTATCATGTTCTCATGTAGCCTATGGTCCCTATGGATGAGCATTCGGTAACATGTTGTCATGTAGCCTATGGTCCCTATGGATGAGCATTCGGTAACATGTTTTCATATAGCCTATGGTCCCTATGGATGAGTATTTGGTATCATGTTCTCATGTAGCCTATGGTCCCTATGGATGAGTATTTGGTATCATGTTCTCATGTAGCCTATGGTCCCTATGGATGAGTATTTGGTAACATGTTCTCATATAGCCTATGGTCCCTATGGATGAGTATTTGGTATCATGTTCTCATGTAGCCTATGGTCCCTATGGATGAGCATTCGGTAACATATTCTCATGTAGCCTATGGTCCCTATGGATGAGTATTCGGTGACATCTTCTCATGTAGCCTATGGTCCCTATGGATGAGTATTCGGTAACATGTTGTCATGTAGCCTATGGTCCCTATGGATGAGTATTTGGTATCATGTTCTCTTGTAGCCTATGGTCCCTATGGATGAGCATTTGGTAACATGTTCTCATGTAGCCTATGGTCCCTATGGATGGGTATTCGGTAACATGTTCTCATGTAGCCTATGGTCCCTATGGATGAGCATTTGGTAACATGTTCTCATGTAGCCTATGGTCCCTATGGATGAGTATTTGGTAACATATTCTCATTTAGCCTATGGTCCCTATGGATGAGTATTCGGTATCATGTTCTCATGTAGCCTATGGTCCCTATGGATGAGTATTCGGTAACATATTCTCATGTAGCCTATGGTCCCTATGGATGAGTATTCGGTGACATCTTCTCATGTAGCCTATGGTCCCTATGGATGAGTATTTGGTATCATGTTCTCATGTAGCCTATGGTCCCTATGGATGAGCATTCGGTAACATATTCTCATGTAGCCTATGGTCCCTATGGATGAGTATTCGGTGACATCTTCTTATGTAGCCTATGGTCCCTATGGATGAGTATTCAGTATCATGTTCTCATGTAGCCTATGGTCCCTATGGATGAGCATTCGGTAACATGTTCTCATGTAGCCTATGGTCCCTATGGATGAGTATTCGGTAACATATTCTCATGTAGCCTTTGGTCCCTATGGATGAGTATTCGGTGACATCTTCTCATGTAGCCTATGGTCCCTATGGATGAGTATTTGGTATCATGTTCTCATGTAGCCTATGGTCCCTATGGATGAGTATTCGGTGACATCTTCTCATGTAGCCTATGGTCCCTATGGATGAGTATTTGGTATCATGTTCTCATGTAGCAGTGATGACTTTATTTCACATGATCTGTTCAGTTATTGCTTATATTTTTCACCTCTAATGGGTCCAATAGAGATAATGATCCCCCGCCTTCTATATACTCCCTGTACATCAGGATCATACGCAGCCACAATAGTGAAATGGATCTGAAAATGACCCGTAATTTATCACTGACATTTATTTCCCGATAATTGACACAAAGCTAAAAAAAACAAAAAAAATAAAATCGCAACTAATTGCAATAAATAGAACGGCACTTTTCTCAGTTTTTTTCTCTCCCATCTATTTGTCTCCTTAAAATGCAGCGTCAAAAAAGCCTCATTAAATATGCAAATGTAGAATTTAGACCATAATTGACTCCATGTAAACCGGCGCCAATTAAACATGAAAAGATGTCATTTGCAGAGAGCCCCGAGTTCACTTGGTGTTACATGTGAAATGCAATTTTCTGCTGTCTTTGATTTATCGCTGTTCGACGCATTGTTCAAAGGAGCATGTTATATTTCAATAGAGAAATATTGTTTATTCATTAATATTTTAAGCCCAGTTTATTGCGGTGCCCGCCTCTCGCTGCATAAAAACTTCACATTTAAAAACATGAATTAATGAACGCATTTGAGAAGTGTAAGGAGATATCATAACCTCTCATTTTTCATCTTGAAGCCGCGGGCACAAGTATTTTTATGATTATTGAGCTTCCCCCCCCCCCTTCGTGTTATGCTGTACCTTTAAATAAAGCCGAGGCGGGATATGAAATGTTTTTGACAAGTCAGAAAGATCCAAAACATGATGCGAACAGAGGCGCAGGCCCAACGCGGCAGAACTGGATAAACTTGGGACAGATGGAAATAGAATGATAAAATGTTGTATCATTGACCGCATATACTTCTTTATTAAAGTCCGTATACAAGAGATGTGTAGCGACAATACATAATATGGTGCCTTAGAGTCCTGGAAGGAAGTGCACATATATATGAGACCATAATGTGCAAATCTTAATACCACCGTATTTTTCAGACTATAAGGCGCACAAAAAATTATTTTGATTTTCTCAGAAATCAAAGGTGTGCCTTATAGTCCAGTGCGCCTTATATATGAACCAAACTTACAGACAACAGCTGCCTTGTACTGTGCACAGGTCTGCCACCTGCTGGTCACTCATCCTTATAATCAGGTGCTCCTTATAATCCGGTGCACCCTATATATGAACCTAGACGTTTTAGCAGGCATTTATTGATGGTGCGCCTTATAGTCCGAAAAATATGGTAAGTGTATTATTATTCTTCAGTATGTCCATGGCTTGGTATAGAGTGTTATCATATCAGATTTCATGCACCTCCTATTGCAGATGGTTGTGGACATTCTCTGTGACCTTATTACAGGGAGGGGTTGGACGGAAGGTGTGATGTGACTGAACCATAGAGCGTTATCTATATACAGCTGATACTATCACAGGTAGGATTACAATGAAGTAAAGGGTTAAGGGGACAGTGTCAGCCTTGTTATGTGCTAAGAATGGAAACTAAAATTCTAAAAATTCTTAAAAAAAGGTCAATCCAAAAAGGGCCCGTCGTTGGAGAAGATTTATTATATGCAGGTGCTACAGGCTTCGGATTCCAGATATGAAGTTCTACGCCAGGTTCGGCATAAATTTGCGCCATAGCCTGTACCTGAATGGATGTAATCTATAGGTAGTGCAATAGTGCCCTTTCCTCTGCTGGCTGCACCCTCCCTCATGCCCTTCACATTCACACCACCCCCACACCAAGTGAAGGGGGAGAGGGGCCTTATTCCTGGCTGTGCGCCATTCTGGCCCAGTGTGTCCAAAATGCTGCATGACCCTTATTTATAGGCACCCGGTCATGTATTTTTGCCACATAAGACTACCAGCCCCCTCATGTATAAATTTCCTTGCTAGAACCCCCTCCTATGTGAAATATGATTGTTTACCTATAAAAAACCTCCAAATTAATAGGCAAATGAGCAGAGAAGAGTCATATTTTGCCCCAGCTGATTCACGCCCATGTATTTGGCGCTAGAGTACCTAGAAACATACTCTTGGCATCTCATCCTTCAGTTGTGGGAGCGACAGAACCAGAGATACAGAGAGTTATAAGAAGAAATAGGTGGGAGCTGGATCTTTATACTCACACACCTAGAGAAAATATAAGGTTATTGACTCCTTGGCTGAAGCCAATAAAGCAGTTTGCCCATGAAAGAAAGTACTCAAATTTTAATGCCCCAGTGATGTTTACACAATAAAATGAATTTTTAAATTTTACAATTTTATTCAGCTTTTTAGCTGAGTGTGGGCGTGGACTCTCTAAGCAGACACTTCATGATCCTTTTGTGCTGACAATGTGCTTAGATTATCAGGTTACAGGGTTTAGATACTAGTATAATCTTCAAAAGCTAAATGAAAGTGTATCTGATACATAGAAAAAGAGAGATGAGAGTCATGAGATGGATATAAGACACAATGAAGCACTCAGCTCTGCTTTCTCACCTATAAAATACACAGTCAGTACTGCTATGCCCCCCTCCCCTCAGATCAAGACCTTATCTTGTCTGTAGAGCTGCTGATGTCTTCTCTGTTGCTGGACATGAAGTGCCTCTGTCTCCAGCCCCTCATCCCGCAGTACAAGAGAAGCTATCTGTCCGACCATAGTCAGGAGTTTACGGATGTATTCAGGAACAACCAAATTGCACACACCAGGACTGATAGAGACAGGTTAGAATTATATCTGTGAAATGCTGTACATTTGTTAGTGACATTCAATAGAGAATGTGTTATTCTGTTATTCTGAGTACATTTATGAATCTGGTCTTCGTGGGAATAGCCGTTAAGTTTATCAGGGCCCAATCCTTTGAACAGGTGGATCAATTATTTTTTTTAATCAAAACAAGAAATTGATCAGATCAGGTATGTGTATATCATTTTTTATTCAGCTACATATAATTTTTTAATAATAGGACATCCCCTTTAAGTGTTTTCCCCTCAATCTATATATCTAAGCATCAAACATTGATTCTCCGATTCCATTTGTGATCGTTAATGGGTTAACCACCTCTCGGGTCTGAGTTTCCCGTTTGCCGTTGCCTTATTTGTGGTCAATTTGCAGGGAGAGCAGCTCGTTGCTGCGGAGGGGAGAAAGGTGATAGATGTTGACATCCAGAATAAAGCTGAATATATTTTAAACAAAAAGAAATGATGCAGTAATAGGTTTGGATCCCTGAGTTAGCCGAGCAGACCGAGCTTTGCATCCAGAAGAGAGAGAGAGATCACAAGCAATATACACATAATACACAGTCATTAGCACCAGGATGAAAACTCGCCCATGTATAGGGCCGCAGAGACCCGCGGAAACTGAGGGGCTTCATAAATTAAAGGGCCAGCAGCACCGCAGAGCAATGTGACCTACAACACTTATGTCTTCAGTGGGTTAACCTGATTTCTTACCGGATTGTCGCGACGATGACTATGGAGCAGGAATACAATGTATCTTAGTGTCTTTATATGAATTGGTTTATTCTGTTCAGAAAGTCTATAGATTTTTTTTTTCCTTAGTCCCATGTTGGTATTCCCAGGCATCTCTGGATACAAGTCTGTTCCACCTTATAAGGTCAGTTTCACATAATCTATTTCTAGTTCTGGAAAACCCCATAATACAAAGTACTTTTCTTTCGTAAACAGCATCACATCTGACCACAGGCTGTGCGTCGTATTGCAGGTTAGTACCATTTAAGGGGTATTCTGGGAATAGGAACGGCTGACACAAAAACCCATGATGATATAAATAAATTAATACAACAATAATCAATGTCATTAGTCACAAAACAAAGCTTAAACAGTTTGATTTTATGATTTACAAAATTTATGGCCTCTAAAGTAGGTGGAGTTATCACTAAGATGGCCGCCACTGGAAACTACAAGTTCCATGATCCTTTAGTTCTCAGTAACTCCTCCTCCCTCTTGTGTTCTGCTCCCAGTGATGATATAACAGCCTGTCCTGCTCTGTTACCATAGTAATGATGTGTAACTGCCATCACTGCACATCACTACAACACTGGCCATACTGGATGCACTGCAACCAACCGACTACAGGCGAACTTCGTGGTGATCACATGATCTTCCCAAGCAGGTGGAGAACATGTGATGTGTACATGTGACCAGCGGCCATCTTCTGTCTTGTGTCTGGTCCGCAACGGACCGCGCGGAGGAAATTAATGGACTGATTTAAGGGCCAGTAGCATTTTAATTCTTCATTACAGTCTATGTCACCAGCATTTTCTGGTAAGGGGAGCAAAATTTCAAATAATTAATTACATATAAGCTTATATTTTAAGGACCCATTTGTGTATGAATTATGCTTATTCCTGGAATACCCCTTTAATACAAGCATAGAACTGCAATACCAAACATGACCCACAAACGTGGTGCCGTTTTTTTTTTTTTTTTTTTTTTTTTTTAAGTTAAAATCTTTTTAAAGTGAAACACAAAGAAAAAAATTATCTCATGAATCATGAAATTATTTCCTTAAAGGGCATCTACCACCAGGATGGAGTACTGTATGCAAATAGGTGTTAATGCGGCTGCCGGCACGAGAAGAGGACAAGGAGCTGTGGGGGAGCACCGGGGCTGGAGGCAAGTACCAGGTCTAATATTTTTGGGGGTGTCACGGCTGTATATGATACTACTGGGGAGGCTGTGTATATACTGGGGGGGCATATGTTGTGGGGATAATATATTAAGAACACACTCCATCACACTGTAAGTGACTGTGGTAGTTTTAGGGGCACCGTGTGGAGTTATCCTGCATGGAGCTGAAGATTTCAATTTTCGCCTCAGGCAGCATAAAGGCTAGAATCGGCCCTGTCCCCAGAGGTAATTAGCATGCTTGTGAGGACAGGCTACAATCAGTAATCTGGTGGTGGATGCTCTTTAAAAGAGCTAAAACAAAACACCAAAAATGGAGGGACGTACACAACATGGTGTGTGATTTGTGAGATGGAAGACTCCTTTTAACTTTGGCAGAGAAGTTGTTACATCCATTTGCAGATCTATAAACATGTGGATGAGACCCATATTTTTGGATTTATAGGGAAAGTATCACGACATTTGAGAGTTGTAAAAGTAATAATTCACTTGTGGTCTGTGAAAATCACATTACAGAATATGCAGAACCCAGTTCCCGCGCTCGTGTTATATATGACGCATGTTCCAGGGATGTTTGTCCTCGTTTTGGAGCACTGGACCTGCAGATTTGTTGTGCTCAAGTAGTGGACAGATACAATGAATAGAAGATCCTAAGGCCTGAAAATTAAGAGTCGTAAAAAAATGAGATAAAGCAGAATATCCCAGAAATCTTGTAAGGGTAAAGTTTCCGGAATAAAACTGTATATTAATATAAGGTGGAAGCAGAAGTGTGGCAGGAGGCCATGAGAGACGCCGGGTGCTGAGCGGCTTTAATGAGATTCCCGAAGAAGAGGAGACGGAACAGGGATTATAAAATGCCTTTTAAACGATTAACCTTTCCATTTATCTATTATGGATTAATAATGTGCATTTAAACTGTACAAATCTCAACCCAGAAAAGGAAAAGCTCCACTACTTTCAAGTATCCAAGTGACAATTTTAACCTTTTTCAATAGTGATGATGTCAGCACAGTGATGTCATCAGTTATCCAACTTTTTTTTCTCCATTTATTATTATATTTAATATAATAGAGGCAGATTACCTTATAAATATATAAAATCTCAGAATCATTTCTATGGTGAAGAGAAAATCCTTCACAACAAGCCATTCTCCAGTATGTATCAGTATCCAAATCTATAAAGCCGGCACGGTTCTAGAAGAACACTCTTTGGACAGATGAAACAACCTCTACTAGAATGATGGAAAGTAAAAGTATGGCATAGACGTGGTGAAACTCATGATCCAAAGCGGAGGTAGTGTGATGGCTTGGGCATGGCAGCCAGGGGCACTGGGGCACTAGTGTTTATTGAAGATGTGACAAAGTAGAGAAGCAGCCGATAAATTTTAAGGTATCAGAGACATATTGTGCACTGAAATCTAGTCAAAATGATAGGTAAGCATCTCATAATACAGATAGAGGATGATCCAAAACATGAAGACAAAGCAACCCAAGTCAGTCCTGGATTGTTTTGGTCAAAACCATTCAGGGGCGTAACTACAGCTGTAGCAGCTGCTATGGGGCCCGCAGTGTCAGGCGGCCCTGCCATTCAACCTGACACACTAAAGAATGAAGGATGTGCACCATTATATACATATTATACTAACATTGTACATCATAATATGTATATAACAGTGCACATCCTCCACAGCACACTGCTGAGCCAGAAGTTCACAAAGAAAAGTTGAGGGAGAAGGAGGAGACAGCAGAACAGCGGGACTAGGAATCTCACAACTCATATTCCAGCCATCCTCCATGTGGTCAGCAGCTACTGGGACAGATCAGTATAAGTGTAGAAATGTATGTATGCATGTATAAATATGTGCGCATAAGTATAAATGTGTGAACATAGAATATATTATATTTATATTTTATAATATACAGTAATATAATATAATATTATAATATAATGTTATGATATTATGTATAGTATATTTTCTGAGGGGGTAGGGGTCTGCTTTGGGGTCCTGCTAGGGGCATTACTAGGAGAGGTGGGGCCTGATAGCAGACTTCTGAATTGGGCCCATTACTCCCTCAGAAAATATTAATATTTCTATGTTCACACATTTATACACTTATGCGCACATATATATAATAGGATACATACATTTATACACTTACACAGTTCTGTCCCAGTAGCTGATGACAATATGGGGGAAGTACATGGCAGTAGAGAGGAGAGATCCCTAGTCCTGTCATTCTACTGTCCCCTTCCCTGTCATTTTTTATTTGAGCTGCTGATTTATGCTGTTTACTGTGGAGGATGTGCACTGTTATAAACATATTATGCTGTAAGATGTGTAGCATAATATGTATATATTGGAGCACGTCCTCCATTCTTTGGTGTCAGGTCTGATGACTGGGCCCCCTGACACTGCGGGCCCCATAGCAGCTGCTAGGTCTGCTACTGCTGCAGTTAAACCCGGCGTCCTGCCTCTACTAATTACACCCCTGGAAGCATTGTATTGTACAGAACCAAAATTAGGTCCATAAATATTAGGAAAGAGACAAGAGTTTTCTAACTGTATGCATTACTCTGCCCTATGTCTCATCTCCTATATACTCTATTAGCCCCCCGCCCCCTTCCCCAGAACATGTAACCCTCCAAAATCTGAATTAAACCTAAGTGATCATTTTACAGCCATTAATACTACATTTATTTAGACATAATAGAACGAAAACAACATCTTCTGTTTTCAGTTCTTATTTCGGGGGGAAGGTGTTTTACATAGAATTCACTTTTCCTGCCAAGTAGTCTGATCCCTGGGAAATACTGGAGACTAAAATAGAAAGATAAATTATCATTTCTGTGCACCAGGAATTTGATAAGACAGACCTTGGAAAAAATTCCTTCCTATTAACCCTTTGGACAGCATTAGACTTCTTCATAGGGACACAGTGTATTGTAGAGTGTGGTCAACAAGACCGAATGGGTCAAAACCATCAAGTGTCTTATCAAAATGGTATCAGGATAAACAAAGCCATTTATTAGGATTACAGACAGGAGGGAGATAATGGAACAATAGTTACATTGTGTGTAATAATAAGCCATGTATCACACGGCTCTCATTGTTAGGATTTAGCTATTTTGGTATTAGTAAAGCGGATAAGGCTTGAAACTTATAACAAAAACAGAAGAAGCAGAAGCAGATTATTTGTACAGTACAGCAAATGCCCCCTATAAGAAAATGGGGCAACTCCAGCAGATAGACCACCAATGATAATTTAGCTTTGGCTTTGCCTTCATTATTCCTATTGGGACTTTCGGGTCTAGGCCAAATACTAACAGATATATCCAGATGTAAAATTGATAAGCTCCTCAACCTAACAATACATAGAAATTCCCACTAATCACCTTGAAGGGTATTTATGGCATATCCATGAGAATGTGGCTACAATTTTTGAATACTTGTTATTTTATTCTAATGTATAAAAAATAAACTGCGCTCCCTCTTCTGTGTCTATAAACTTCTATGTAGCCAACTATTTAGAATATGGTTCCCCTTCTTTGCTTCTAGGAGGCAGGCTGCAGATGACCGTGGATATGGACTCGTATTCTGGTCCAATCCGACAGACTGCACACATTGCACAAAACGGGAGTCCTTGCTGCATATAGAAATATGATGGTTTGCCGATACCGTAAGAACTGTTACAGTATGATGCAAGGACTCCCATCCTATGCAATGTGTTCAGTCTATGGGATCAGACCAGCAAATGGATCCATTTCCACGGACTGAACACATTTGGCTGAAGCCAACATCAAACCAGGACAATCAGCTCCCCTTCTAATGGCTGGAGGGTCATGACATGATGTATTGGGCCCACCATAGTCTTAAAACAGACCTGCCAGTCTCAAACATTGAATGCCACAGGCGTCATCAATTAGGGTGGGAACAGGATCCCATTTAGATGATTGGTGAGATATAGGGATAACCATTAACCATCACATAGCCGCTACATTCAATAGTATGTGGGTGCCAGAAATTTCCAACACTCCCATGGTAGTTTATGGAAAGGCAGGACGCAAACTTGTCCTGACTCCCTACCATTAATAAGAATGGGGACCCTGTTCTATGGATTGCTGGGGGTCCCATTCTTGGGATCAGCGGGGGTCCCAGCACTTGGACCATTACCTCTTAGCTTGTTGTTGTTCCTGGGGATAGGGGATAACAACTAGAGATGAGCGAGCACTAAAATGCTCGGGTGCTCGTTACTCAGGTCGAACTTTTCCCGATGCTCGAGTGCTCGTCTTGAATAACGAGCCCCATTGAAGTCAATGGGAGACTCGAGCATTTTTCATTGAAAGAACACATTGAAAGAACACTAAAAAAAGAACACATTGCAGATGTTTGCAGATGTTTTCACTGAAAGAACACAGTGAAGAACACATTGCAGATGTTTCCATACATCTGCTAACTTATCCGAAGACGCGTGCCGAACGGTGTTCTTCACAATAGTATGCGAAGAACAGTATGTGTGAAGAACACACTGCAGATGTTTCCATACATCTGCAATGTGTTCTTCACACATATTGGGGGTCATTTACTAAGGGCCCGATTCACGTTTTCCCGATGTGTTACCCGAATATTTCCGATTTGCACCGATTTTCCCTGAATTGCCCCGGGAGTTTGGCGCACGCGATCGGAATGTGGTGCATCGGCGCTGGCATGCATTGGGGGGCATGGCCGAACGAAAACCCGGAAAAACCGCTGCATTTTAAAAAAAAATGTGTCGCGGGGCTCCCGCTTACCTTCACTAGGAATAGGCCGGTGAACTTCAGTGCATTCCGGGGAACTTCAGCGCAGCAGCGCCATCTGGTGGACTTCGGAGGAACTCCCTAAATCCCGGCCAGACCCGAATCCTCCGCAGAGAACGCGCCACTGGATCGCGAATGGACCGGGTAAGTAAATCTGCCCCATTGTTCTTCACATACTATTGTGAAGAACACCGTTCGGCAAACGTGTCTTCGGATAAGTTAGCAGATGTATGGAAACATCTGCAATGTGTTCTTCACTTAAATGATCTTGTGTTCACTGTGTTCACGGTTTTCATTGTATTCTTCACTGTTCTTCACTGTGTTTCGTTAAGTAAAGGCTCGATCTCGAACCGGCGAGATACTCGTCCGAGCAACGAGCCGTTTTGAGTACTCGAACGAGCATCAAGCTCGGACGAGTATACTCGCTCATCTCTAATAACAACCCCTTTAAATTACAATGGCAGGGCAATTTCCTTTTTTTTGTGTATTTTTTCGGTTTCCCAGTACAGATGTAATAGGAGGTAAGTGCCTACTTACCAGCACTAATGGTTTATTAGGGCCCCGAGATGAAAACAGAACTTATTGATGTTTTCTCGGTCCAGCCAGCGTCTAACTAGGGCTTCAGATTTTCGTTAAAATATTATGCAAGTGGACGACACGATTATGTTCATCTCTAATTAGAAACTCACAAATTGATTTTTTTTCCACCATAAAAAAGTTAATTTTATATACTGCTCAATTTATCTGTCTGAAATTACACTTTTTACCGAGGGCAGGCATGTCTCTCTGCTTTATTACACCCATAAAATTATTTTTTATTTAGCCGACAAACCAGTATGTCTCCGTGAAGGTGCCCTTACAGAGTTCACCGTGCGCCACACCAAACCCAAACCATATATACAAGATCAGCAACCAAATCTTAAAGGGGCGCTCAATCTTATAGAAGCCTTGTAGGCAAACTAGTACCATCCATCATTCAGATTTATTACATTAGGACCATGGAGTCAAGTTTCCAGCGAAATACACCCAGTCATGTTGACCAGTGTAAGGCTACATTCACACTGCCGTTGCCCGTCCGTGCCGTAGCGGGCAACGGCAGTGCACGGGGAGAGGAGGAGGAGGTGAGCGCAGCTCAACCCCGCCCCTCTCCATAGGAAGTTATGGCGCACGGCGCCGTACTACGGGTAAAGATAGGACAGGTCCTATCTTTTTCCCGGGTACAGAGCGGTACGGTGCTGCACGTGTGCTGCACCGTACCGCTCCCGTAGGGCGCCGTGCGCCCATTGCCGTCTATGTAGGACGTATATCGGCCGTATATACGTCCTCCATATGGTAGTGTGAATACAGCCTAAGAGTGCCCAATGTGGTAGGTGGTCCCAATGTATGTGACATATTGCTTCTACTTATATCTGCCTATACCTAGAACTGTGACTTCTACACAGCAATATCAATGTAAATCCTACAGGTATCATAGGCACAGAGCAGTGTCACAATGCAGAGATGATGTCACAGTACAGGGATAATGCACACAGTGATGTCACAGTACAGGGATAATGCACACAGTGATGTCACAGTACAGGGATAATGCACACAGTGATGTCACAGTACAGGGATAATACACACAGTGATGTCACAGTACAGGGATAATACACACAGCGATGTCACAGTACAGGGATAATACACACAGTGATGTCACAGTACAGGGATAATACACACAGTGATGTCACAGTACAGAGATAATACACACAGTGATGTCACAGTACAGGGATAATACACATAGTGATGTCACAGTACAGGGATAATACACACAGTGATGTCACAGTACAGGGATAATACACACAGTGATGTCACAGTACAGGGATAATACACACAGTGATGTCACAGTACACAGATAATACACACAGTGATGTCACAGTACAGGGAGAATACACACAGTGATGTCACAGTACAGGGATAACACACACAGTGATGTCACAGTACAGGGAGAATACACACAGTGATGTCACAGTACAGGGAGAATACACACAGTGATGTCACAGTACAGGGATAACACACACAGTGATGTCACAGTACAGGGAGAATACACACAGTGATGTCACAGTACAGGGATAATACACACAGTGATGTCACAGTACAGGGATAACACACACAGTGATGTCACAGTACAGGGAGAATACACACAGTGATGTCACAGTACAGGGATAATACACACAGTGATGTCACAGTACAGGGATAATACACACAGTGATGTCACAGTACAGGGGTAATGCACACTGTGATGTCACAGTACATGGATAATACACACAGGGATGTCACAGTACATGGATAATACACACAGGGATGTCACAGTACAGAAATAATACACACAGTGATGTCACTGTACAGGGATAATACACACAGTGATGTCACAGTACAGGGATAATACACACAGTGATGTCACAGTACAGGGATAATACACACAGTGATGTCACAGTACAGGGGTAATACACACAGTGATGTCACAGTACAGGGATAACACACACAGTGATGTCACAGTACAGAAATAATACACACAGTGATGTCACAGTACAGGGGTAATACACACAGTGATGTCACAGTACAGGATAACACACACAGTGATGTCACAGTACAGGGATAATACACACAGTGATGTCACAGTACAGGGATAATACACACAGTGATGTCACAGTACAGGGATAATACACACAGTGATGTCACAGTACAGGGATAATACACACAGTGATGTCACAGTACAGGGATAATACACACAGTGATGTCACAGTACAGGGATAATGTACACAGAGATGTCACAGTACAGGGGTAATACACACAGTGATGTCACAGTACAGGGATAATACACACAGTGATGTCACAGTACAGGGGTAATGCACACTGTGATGTCACAGTACAGGGAGAATACACACAGTGATGTCATAACACAAAAATACAGTGACTGTAGCATGAGAAAACCCTAAATATTCAGATGTAACCCACAAAGCCACTTACTGAATGCAGATGATGTCCTGTCACTTACTGATACTGACCAAAGTGATTGTTCTTCTGAATAAAACACACTGCCTGGGATTCCTATTAGTGGCAGAATATGATACAAGACAGGAACAGTCTGCATCTGATTAACATATTGGAGATGCCCGTGAGGCTTTCCACTCATTGTTTCACACTCACACAATTGCTACATATGTGATAATTTGCGAGCTGATAAAATAGATGTTGTGATATCATTGCAGTGTGTCCATGACATTCGAGAACGTCTGCTATTATTAGAAACTAGACTATGTCTAGAAGACAACAAAGAGACGAGTCATGTGCTGCAGAACAAATGAATGATAATAATATGGGAATAAAATGACCCAGGAGCATCCGGATGCATCGTTATATGTTATCCAAATAAATTCTAACACCCAACCCCTTTGCTAGCAAATTAGACCACAATGTCCTATACAGTTCTGCTGCCACATATATAAAAGCCTTGTGCGTGTCATGTGGTCATTTCTATGGGATTATGGGAGAATTAATATGGGAGAAATATATAACAGCATGCAGTGTCAATCAGCTGCCTCTAAAGCCAGCAAGATCTTATCATGTATCAAAAGTGGTCTGGACTCTCAGGATAGGGATGTAATATCACCACTGTACAAGGCATTGGTTCGGCCTCACTTGGAATATGCCATCCAGTTCTGGGCACCGGTCCATAAAAAGGAGGCCCTGGAGCTGGAGAGGGTACACGAAGACCCACAATAATGATAAGGGGTGTGGAGGGTCTCAGGTATGAGCAAAGATAAAAACAACTAAACTTATTTAGTCTGGAAAAGAAACGACATAATTAATTTATATAAATATTTGAATGGTCCATGCAAAAATATGGTGGTAAGTTGTTCCAGGTTAAATTAAATCAAAAGACAAGAGGGCACTGTCTCCATCTGGAAAAATCAAGGTTTAATCACCGGAGGCGACCGGGCTTTTCTACTATGAGAACTGTCAATCTGTGGGATAGCCTGCCTCAGGCGCTGGTCACAGCAGGGACAGCAGAAAGCTTCAAGAAGGGTCTAGATGCCTTTTTACACCTAAATAACATTGATGGTTATGTTATATAGAATTGTTTCCCCTAAATCCCTTCCTCATCCAATCCCTTCCTTGGTTGAACTTGATGGACAAGTGTCTTTTTTCAACCGTATGATCTATGTAACTGACAGTCCTAAAGAAGTGAATGGAGCAAGAGAATGGTGCACACCAGCATTCACATGTGGATCAGTTCTTGTAATAATTTAGGGGTCCTGCAGGCTCAGTCACTTATCCTCAATGTGTTTATAGTGAAGAAGTGTATATAATAAGAAAACCCCTATAAAGTGAACCTGTCAGCAGAAATTGACCTAATAAACCACTACCAGTATGTTGCCAAGCAGCTGAACACCTTCAAGATCATGTTTCTTTCATGACCCAGTGTGGTGGGATCTACTTTGGAGTGAGATGTAAACTGGTTGTATAAAGTCAAGGAGGCGGAGATTTTAAAATTAAAGTCAAGCTCTCTCTTCCTCAGAAAGCCCCCTTTACTGTAATTGATGGTCCTGCATCTAGAGCAGGGGCGTTGCTAGGTCAAAAGGGCCCCGGATCTTTTTGCCTGTGCCCCGAATCTCCCTGTGCTGCATCAGCGATATCACGTCTTCCTGCATCCTCAGGATGCAGAAAGAGTTAAGCAGTGTGGAGGAGCACAGAGAACTAAGCTCCATGCACCGCTACAAAGTCCCTGCAGAGGATAGGAGCAGGCAGGGCATCATGCTGTTGTGGCTGGTGGTGAGGGGGGAGGAGTAATCGCCGCCTGCCCCGCCCCCACATCGGAGTCTGACAGGAGGGAACAGCAGCCTTTCACCTGCAGAAGAAGATGCCGGGACCGCGAGTAGTGGGCGGAGCTAAGAAGAAGGAAGTAGGAGAAAGCCAGCAGATGAGTGACACCTAGACAGGTGAATCAAAAGAGGTATCTGCAGGGATCAGAGGTGTGAGCAAGGTTTCAGTGGATGTGAGCAGGAGGTGTAAACAGGGTCAGGAGATGTGAGCAGGGGTCAGGAGGTGTGAGCAGGGGTCAGGAGGTGTGAGCAGGGGTCAGGAGGTGTGAGCAGGGGTTAGGAGGTGTGAGCAGGGGTCAGGAGGTGTGAGCAGGAGGTGTGAGCAGAGCTCAGGGGATGTGAGCAGTGGTCAGGGGATGTGAGCAGGGGATGTGATCAAGGGTCAGGGAATGTCACCAGGGGTCAGAGGGTGTAATCGTGGGCCAGGGGATGTGATCAGGGGTCAGGGGTTGTGATCAGGGGTCAGGGAATGTCAGCAGGGGTCAGAGGGTGTGAGCAGGGGTCAGAGGGTGTAAGCAGGGATCAGGGGATGTGAGCAGAGGTAAGGGGATGTGAGCAGGGGTCAGGGGATGTGAGCAGGGGTCAGGGGATGTGAGCAGGAGGTGTGAGCAGGGGTCAGAGGGTGTAAGCATGGATCAGGGGATGTGAGCAGGAGGTGTGAGCAGGAGGTGTGAGCAGGGGTCAGGAGATGTGAGCAGGAGGTGTGAGCAGAGCTCAGGGGATGTGAGCAGGGCTCAGGGGATGTAATCGTGGGCCAGGGGATGTGAGCAGGAGTCAGGGGATGTGAGCAGGGGATGTGATCAAGGGTCAGGGAATGTCACCAGGGGTCAGGGGATGTAAACATGGGTCAGGGGATGTGAGCAGGAGGTGTGAGCAGGGCTCAGGGAGTGTGAGCCGGGGTCAGGGGATGTGAGCCGGGGTCAGGATGGGTGATTAGGAGATGTGAGCAGTGTTCAGGGGATGCAGGATATGTCATAAACACTGTAAGGGTGCGAATATATCCCATGGCCAGGACACAGCGAAGATGCGATGTGATGCAGTGGGCTGGATCAATTAATGGATTGTGTCAATAATTCATAGCAAAAATATTTAGTAACATTTTCATGTTAACAAGACATGAAACTGTTACTAAAGAATAATGGTGTTCTAGGTTATCGGCACAATCCATTAATTCATGTGGCTGGCTGCATCACATCGCATCTCTGTTGTGTCCTGGCCATGGGATATAGTTACACCTTAAAAGGGTTTGCCCATGAAAGAGAATTCACAAATCTCAATCCCCTAGTGATGTTTAAACAAAAAAGATAATTTTAACCCGTTACTTTACAATGTTACTCAGTGTTATTGCTGCTATCACTCAGTGATGGTCAGTGTAAGATTCCAGAGTGTGAGCGGGGACTCTCTAAGCAGACACTTCATGATCCCTCTGTGCTGTGAGCGGGGACTCTCTAAGCAGACACTTCATGATTCCTCTGTGCTATGAGATGCTGTGTGCTGACAATGTGCTTAGATTATCAGGGTACAGGGCTTAGCTACACTTTTATTTAACTTCTTAACATTCACTAGTATCTGACACATGGAAAAAAGAGAGACGAGACAGATCACAGATAATGAGATCCATGATGATGGATATAACACACAATGACACTTTCCAGCTCTTGCTACATCTCTGCTCTCACACTATCAGAGATGATATTCCTGCTTCCCCCTCACCGTATAATGAACTTATCTTCCTGTAGCTTGTATTTCTCCTATCGCTGCTACTGTTGTATACCGGCAGGAAGTTAGTGTGTATCAGTGTGAGTTCCCCCTAGAATGCAGGGGGTACGGGCCGCTGCAGAGAACAGTTTACCTCCACAGAATCAGACATGATGGCTGCCGACCAGAAAGTCAGAAGACAGAGGGTCAGAAACCAGGGGCAACTGAAATTGTGTACACCAGGACTGATAGGTTGGACTTTTATCTGTGAAATTCTGTATTTTTGTTATTAACAGAGAATGTGCTATTTTGTATATTTAAGTCTTCGTGGGAATACCCCTTTAAAGCTATTTGCACAGGTTGCAGATTTTACATGCAGATTTTTGTGTAGAAACTATGCAGTGTAATACAGTATCAGTAAAGTTAATGGGATTTGGAAAAAGTCATGTAGATGATGCGTAACAATTCCGCAAAGAAATTGTTCCTCAGTGTGGAAAATAAATAATGATCATGTTACTTTTCTTGCGCATACTCTCAGATTTTTGCAAGTGTTTTTCTACGGAAGAGTAAAAATCTGCAACAAATCTGCGTCAAGTCCACACCATGCTGCGGAATGTGATGCAGATTCTTGCTTGAAATGACATCAGATCAGGTGAAACAAAAAGTAACAAATTAATGTGGAAAATCTGCATGAAATCTGCAACATGTACAGTGGGGTCTCTCTTTTATAAAGACAGGTGTATGGCCTTCCTCTGGTCCTGTAGAAATATCACATATACATGAGAATACTCCAGTGTTGGGGGCAGAAAGATGGGAAATAGTGGTGTTGTTGGCATTATTGTCATTTCACAAAAGGGAATTTTACAGTACAAGGTAGAATAGGGAGCATTTTAGAGTATTATTTGTGTAGTTCTCGTGTAACCCTATTGCAGTGTTTGGGGTAGCTGTATTAGGGGTAGCAGCAGGATGACAATGTTTAGTGACCACAATAGAGGGTATAATGAGAAAATGAAGGTGGGCCTGATGGAGAAAGCAGAGAACTACAATCCAAGAACACTTCACCTGCTGTCACTAATGAAACAAGTAGGTATTTTATATTATTGGTACTACTGTTGTGAACAAGTGCATGTGGGGCGTAGAGCTCGTAGGTGGACACTACTGAGAATTTGGTAGATATACATTGGGGCCCGTGCCCCGGATCTTTTGTGTAGCTAGCAACGCCCCTGATCTAGAGGCATCACTAACCAGATCTCCTGAAGTTGATACATGAGGAGACATTTAGAGATCCTTACATTGACTTCCGTGTTAAACTCTCCTCCTCTGTGACTTTCTACAACCAATTTACATCTCCCTTCAAAGTGGATTTTCTGGATGACGCCAACACATTGGACCATGAAAGAAACAAAAACTAGGGAGGTGTTATGCTTGTTTGACAATATACTGGTAGTGGTTTATTAGGCCAATTACTGATGACAGGTTCCCTTTAAGATAACATACACCCGGTGCAGCATAATATATTTATATGAACATAATCCTATTGTCCTTACTTACTTTTTTGGATCAGTATGAAATGAGCCCAGCGCCCTGTGGTTATGTAGGACCTCAGGTCCTGGAATTAAAAAACAAACACTCAAGTTTTTGATAGTTCACAAGTAAAAAACTAAAACCAACTCAGTATTCCCAGAGAAATGAAGGATAGATACATTATGTATTTGAGATGCTTTTATCATAAAATATCTACCGTAACTTACTCATATCCTCTAAAACGCCTTCCTATAGGGAGATACGTGTTCACAAAGGAAATGTCTGGAGGAGGAGGAGGTGGGAGAGCGGCCCCATTCCAATCAATGGACCATTATCCTTAATCATATTGACGTTCATATTAACATTTTTACCATCTAATAAATGGATACAAAACGATAGATGTAAGGAAGCATTAAACCTCTTGTAGATAACTCACTTTATATAGATACTGGTAGGATCAATTGGTAATTAGGGGTCATCTCAAAGGATAAGTATCAGATAAAAACTTCATACAGAACAGGATTAAGGCCAATAAAACTCTGGATCATTTCCCTTACATGACATAAAACAGAAGGAGAGAAGAATGCTTTATTGCCCCCGTATATTATCACAATCTTTATGTTCTCAGTGCACAAAGTAGACTTTTCTATATTTCTCCTGGATCCAGACACATACTGTTAATGTATGGGGTCCTTTATGTTCTGACATGTCATTTACATATGAACGTTCCCATATGGGGATTAGTAACTAAGACCCCCATTAATGGCTCGGGCAGAGGGTCTGGCATTCAACGCTCCAGATCCAATGAAATCAATGGCAACATCAGAGATCTATAAGACCCTATAGGGACATCCTATGACCATGTGTAGCTCCACAATCCTGAGATCATTTGCCATGTTTCCTCTTCTCATTCAGTGGGTCATGGCTGTTACTCCTCTACTTATGGTATGGACAGAATAATGGTAGTGAAGGGGTATTTTTTGATTTTTGTATTGATCACCCAACCTTAGCCCTACGTTGTGTCTTCTCCTGGAGACATTTGCAAGTTTAAAAGGAAGAACATAATGGAATTTTTTAACTCACAATATAAAACTAGAGCACCAATTCCCTGCACATATTTTATTGCTTTAAAAGGTCCTATATAAAGTCACTATGCTTACAATGGGTAATGTCCTAAAGAAAGGGAATAAATATCAAAGTCCAGGCGGCACGTTATAGAGCGGATTATGCATAGTTTATTATTTGCAAACAGCTTGTTATAGAGCAAGATGAGCTGGGAAGGTTTTATATGGAGGCAGTGTGTTATAAAGCAGCTAAATAGATTGTATATAGTGTTCTATTTGCAGGCAGCATGTTATAGAGCAGGAGGAGCTGAGCATATTTTATATGGTTTCCTATATGGAGGCAGCGTGTTATAGAACGGAAGGAGCTGAGCAGATTTTATATGGTTTCCTATATGAAGGCAGCATGTTACAGAACAGGAGTAGCTGACTAGATTTTATATGGTTTGCTATATGGAGGGAGGCAGCATGTTATAGAACAGAAGTAGCTGACTAAATTTTAATATGGTTTTCTATATGGAGGCAGCATGTTATAGAACAGGAGTAGCTGAGCAGATTTTATATGGTTTCGGATATGGAGGCAGCATGTTATAGAACAGAAGGAGCTGAGCAGATTTTATATGGTTTCCTATATGGAGACAGCATGTTATAGAGCAGGAGCAGCTGCGCAGATTTTATATGGTTTCCTATATGGAGACAGCATGTTATAGAGCAGGAGCAGCTGCGCAGATTTTATATGGTTTCCTATATGGAGACAGCATGTTATAGAGCAGGAGCAGCTGAGCAGATTTTATATGGTTTCCTATGGTTTCCTATATGGAGACAGCATGTTATAAAGCATGAGCTGAGCAGATTTACAGTGTTTGATAGTTTGTGAGAAAAGATGGCTTCCAAAAATAACTCCTTAGTGACTATTATGGTATTGTGACTGAGCTCCATGGTCAGTTATGGCCCTTTTTTTGGAAGAGGACATGTTTTCCAGCCAACGGACATCCCGTTTCAGTATAACTAAACTCTGTAACCCAAATCTCTGCATTTGCTGACCCCTGAAGACCTGGATGAAGTCCCTTAAGTGCCTTACATTCCTCCATACAGAAGAGATAGCTGCCATCTCCTTCACTTCTCAGCATAGCAACAGCGCAGATAAATGACTAAAAGACGGCATGTTATAGAGCAGAGCAGGCTGTATAGTGTATAGTATAACCAGCCTGTAGATCTAAAGGCTTCATGGTGAGGAGGTACAGTAATAACTAAAGCGCTGGATAGTAACAGGTACATGTAGTAACAGGTATCCAGTGTTACATTTCCAAATTATTGGTAACATGTTCTTAAAACAGAATCCATACGGGCTAAAAACAGAATAAGGACAGCGGCAGTCAAGTGGTTTAACATTCTCCTTTTCTCCCATATTGGAAGCCTTTAACCTTTTAGTAGCCGGCGGGATTAACAAGTCGGTGGTCAGTAACGTGTTGTAGGCTCCTGGGGGAACCAAAGGGTTACAGAGCAGTTAAGAAGTTGATGAGTTGGAAGCGGTTTGCAGCTCTCAGGGAATGTCGGCCTTCTATTGATGAGGTATATTGATTTACCATCAGTCCCCGCGTGGGCATTCTCTGCTCTATTATACCGCAGCCAAGGCTTATTCCCACTGCAGTGCTAAAGAGGAAATATGGCCAGCCTGACCTTGGCAATATAGAGATAATGAAAGATTTCTAACGATCTTTCCCCCCCTTAGATTCCTGCGGACGCCCCTCTCCCCCCCCCCCCCTCTAGCTGCTGCATGCTAATTTCTGCAAGGAAATGGGTTTTTCCTCTCGCGGCCCCTAAATAGAGCGCACTTCCCTGCCTTGTCGCCTGTCCTAAAAGACGCATTTGGGGTTTGGAGACAGAGGGAAGAAAACAGCGGAGCCTTTACTCATATGAGATTGGCAACAGTTTACAATAGTACTGAGTATGATTGCTTTTCCTTCTCATAGTAATGGGCGCAGGTGTAGCAGGGCCCGATTCTGGCAATTAACTCTTTGGGGTTGCATTTTGCATTCACAGATTTTTAAAGGGTATGTCTCGTAAGAGGCTATCCTTGTCTGGATGCTCCAAGACATCAAAGATAGGGGTCGGCTGCATGATACCCCATCTAGAAAACATACTACACACAGCAGGTCACACACTCCCTGCATAGGGAGACATCAGGGCTTGTATAGCAGTTTTCGGAAATAATACCATTGTCTTGCCAACCACCAGGCACTCTGAGGACGATGCCACACATGGCGTTTTGAACCCGTTTTGAATCTGTTTTTGGCCCGTTTTTAAGCAAAACGCATGCTTTTTGCTTAAAAAAGTGCCAATAACGGATTCAAAATGGTTTCAAAACAGGTTCAAAACGCCATGTGTGGCATCACCCTGATTATTACTCTTGGCAAGGAGGGGCGGAGGGGCATAAAGGGGGCATGAGCAGCGGCACAGCGGAGTGGGGAAGGTTGTCCCTGCCTCACACACTTGTTGGCTGGTTAAGCTGAACGGTTGCTTCTTAATGGAACAAATCTACGCCAGGCCCTGCCAACAAATACATAGAAGGCCAGAGTCTCCCGGTGTATCTGGTAGCACCGAAAGGGCAGGACCTTTATGAGTGGCAGCGTATGAAAAGTGACCCCCATAGAATGTGTCCATGTTCTATAAGTTGATTTATCATATAGTACATCAAGAAATGCCGTTCTATGGACACTCATGGCCATGTGTATGAGCGCACTGCTTGGACTGCAGATTACAGAGCAGGCCCTAATCCAACCAACTTTGCTAGTCGTGTGGTTTATACCACCCTCATCTATGTGTGAGTGGACCTCACACACAAATAACATACGCCCTGCAAGCAATGGACCATGGATCCGGCTATTACCTTGTTCACATGTCGAGTTCACATGGCATGTACAATGTGTTAATGCTGTCTATTTGACGATTTGGGGACACACCGCATTTACATTTGGTTTTCATTGTGTTTAGCCGTACCCCATTAATAACAATAATAATATTAATAATCTTTCTATAGCGTCATCATATACAAACGGTCATAAGGAACAATGGGAGTAAGGGCCCTTCCCGCAAGAGCTTACAGTCTATGAGGATGAGGGGGTGACACAAGAGCTTACAGTCTATGAGGATGAGGGGGTGGCACAAGAGCTTACAGTCTATGAGGATGAGGGGGTGACACAAGAGCTTACAGACTATGAGGATGAGGGGGTGACACAAGAGCTTACAGTCTATGAGGATGAGGGGGTGACACAAGAGCTTACAGTCTATGAGGATGAGGGGGGACACAAGAGCTTACAGTCTATGAGGATGAGGGGGTGACACAAGAGCTTACAGTCTATGAGGATGAGGAGTTGACAAGAGCTTACAGTCTATAAGGATGAGGGGGTGACACAAGAGCTTACAGTCTATGAGGGTGATGGGGGTGACACAAGAGCTTACAGTCTATGAGGATGAGGAGGAGACACAGGAGCTTACAGTCTATGAGGATGAGGAGGTGACACAGGAGCTTACAGTCTATGAGGATGAGGGGGGACACAAGAGCTTACAGTCTATGAGGATGAGGGGGTGACACAAGAGCTTACAGTCTATGAGGATGAGGGGGTGACACAAGAGCTTACAGTCTATGAGGATGAGGGGTGACACAAGAGCTTACAGTCTATGAGGATGAGGGGGTGACACAAGAGCTTACAGTCTATGAGGATGAGGGGGTGACACAAGAGCTTACAGTCTATGAGGATGAGGAGGTGACACAAGAGCTTACAGTCTATGAGGATGAGGGGGTGACACAAGAGCTTACAGTCTATGAGGATGAGGGGGTGACACAAGAGCTTACAGTCTATGAGGATGAGGAGGTGACACAAGAGCTTACAGTCTATGAGGATGAGGGGGTGACACAAGAGCTTACAGTCTATGAGGATGAGGGGGTGACACAAGAGCTTACAGTCTATGAGGATGAGGGGGTGACACAAGAGCTTACAGTCTATGAGGATGATGGGGTGACAGAAGAGCTTACAGTCTATGAGGATGAGGGGTGACACAAGAGCTTACAGTCTATGAGGATGAGGGGGTGACACAAGAGCCTACAGTCTATGAGGATGAGGGGGTGACACAAGAGCTTACAGTCTATGAGGATGATGGGGTGACAGAAGAGCTTACAGTCTATGAGGATGAGGGGGTGACACAAGAGCTTACAGACTATGAGGATGAGGGGGTGACAGAAGAGCTTACAGTCTATGAGGATGAGGGGGTGACACAAGAGCTTACAGACTATGAGGATGAGGGGGTGACACAAGAGCTTACAGTCTATGAGGATGAGGGGGTGACACAAGAGCTTACAGTCTATGAGGATGAGGGGATGACACAAGAGCTTACAGTCTATGAGGATGAGGGGTGACACAAGAGCTTACAGACTATGAGGATGAGGGGGTGACACAAGAGCCTACAGTCTATGAGGATGAGGGGGTGACACAAGAGGTATAAGAACGTGTATAATGGCCCAGCCATTCTTTATAGGAGAACAGAAAAACATTATTCAATAAATAAAAATTCTACTGTTTAACCAAGCTATCAACCGCATCATTATATACAAAGTCAAAGGTTAAAGTGACTGCAGAGAAGCCTGAAGCTTGATATCTGATGTTTGCCGGATAAGAGATGGGAAGAGGACGTAGGATGGGTTAGTAAAGATGGGTAAAGTAAAGAGATGGGTTGTAAGAGCACGTTTGAAACTGTGGAGGTTGGGTATTGGTTATCAGGTGCAATGTATAAGTAAAACATTTTGTTGTGTAGCGTTAGTTTTGGATTGATGGTTATTGAACTAAATGGGAACACGTCTATGACCAATGTCTCCCGATATGCAAGATAAAGTCTCCGCCGTCTCCAAATAACAAACTTGGCTCATTATCCTAACCAGCGAGGGTTATGCCCAATATCCTTGGTAGAGGAGAATACCAAGGCCTGCAGGTTGCAGGGGTGGACACCAGGATAAATATTAACATTAGCTCCAATATGTCATTCTTCTGTCTCATCCTTCATGGTGCTATGTCACGCGGAAGTATCCATATATAAAGTTATCCGTCTGTCTTCTTGGACCCGGTGACTGTCACTGTTCCGGTCAGTAGGTACAAGGCAGATTGTATTCCCAGTGTTCAGCCGCTCACCTCCCTGCCCTGTGTCACTGCTCAGATGTAGTGTAGATAAGTAATCCACATCTAGCAGAGCTATTAGTATCAGTGACATTTTGACGTTGCATTTTAAAAAATCCGCCAGTAATCTGAGTGATTTATGGGCTGGTGTCGGGCTCCATCACGGGAGAGCTCCGATTTATCACCGCCTGTTTAGAATTATTAATGATTACCAATTTGTTAATCTGATGTCGGAGAAATCCCAGAGAACTACAGACCTTGTTCATCGTGATGACGGGCTTTGTAGCTCAGGCACCTCTGCTGCAGTAGACACACAGGCACATGTGTGTTATATGCTATGGAGCAAGGAGATGCTCACATTTTATATCATGAGAACTACATATATGGTACCTATATGTGGCACGGAGATGCCACAATGCCTCAGCTGGGGGGTTTAGACACAGCACTTAGACAATAAGATAATAACTCTTGCTTAATTTGCTAACTTTTTGTCGTAATAAAATATTTTTAGCATGCAAGGTACTTGCTGGGCTGCAATTATATTAAGCCAGAAAGGCTAAAAGTGCATACAAATGGTAGTCACCTTGTGACCTCTCCAGGATCTTCATCCAGACATCCACATGATCTACAAGAGAAATCGGATCACCGATTGTCCATCTTGGGATACTTTCAAGACAATGCGGCCGCATTTCCATTGGGTTTTCCGTTGTTTTCGGGCATCGCGCCGGGGATCGGGAAGTCGGACAATCTGACGGATTCGAACAACGCGTGGGATTTAACACATCAAATTGTGTCGCAAGACATGCACTCACATACACCAGGAAGAAGGTGTCGAACTCCAGCGGACCTGAGCCGGGAAGCGACAGATGCAGGATATCGGGGGCACGATCTTGATGAATCGCGGCAGACTTCATCCTCGTCGGACAACACACCAAGAAGATCGCGCAGGGATCGGGGAAGTAAATGTGCCCCAATGTCTAGTGCAAACTAGGGTTCTCTCTGACACCCCTCCCATAAACCTGACATTTTGGTGTTGCTTTGACCCAATACTGCAAACATCAGACTCGCTTAGATCTTTACGGTTGCCCATTTTCTGCTTCCAAATCATCAACCTCAAGAACGGACTGTCCACTTGGTGGCCAACATACAGTAGACTACCCAGTTGACAGGAGCCATGACTGAATGTTCTCCACTGTGGCTGATGGGTAAATATAATGTGCATTTAGTTCTCTCACTACTTTCACATTACTTACAGCATTTTTCTATTTCTTCCACATTCCCTTTATATTCCTTTACTAGCCCCCTGGCCCTTTGTGTCCATAACCTAGTTTAATGGCTCTTACATACAGTCACGTTGGCGGTCTTGGGCACACGGGCAGATTTATGAGCTACACACTAAACAACGCATTTCCTTGCTGGTGCCTGCAAGTCACTTTTATCATAGGACCTCCTGGGTCTGTAGCACAGCTCGTAAAATCTAATCCAGCTGGTGGATGGGTTGTCTGGGCCGCACCTTGGAGAATATCTCTGCCCAGTCTGCCTTACTTCAGAATCACTCATACTAATGACTTGGGATGGGATGGACTGAATCAAAAACATGGCCACGTCTGTCCACATGTGGTGTGCGGTATTGCAGCTGAGTGTTATTCACTTCAGTAACACCAAGCTAAAGCGGCTGTTAAAAAAAAAACTTAAAAAAAATCTTGCAATCTGCAAAATAAATAGGCACTTCTACACACATGTATTATTGGAGCATTTAAAGGCCATTTTTTATGATCAAGGATCGATGACCTGAACCCACAGGATAGTCGGGATCTACAATTCTGCGATTAGATTGGGACATCTATCAGTCTACAATTATCAGAACATTATTGTCTTTGTCTGTCCAAAATATATTGTATTGTATTGTACGGTAATGACCTTGTATACTAAATGAAGATTTCCAGTGCAAACATGACTTTACATCCCTACGCCCTCCATCTGATTGATTTCCTCGGTCTGCACTTCTTTGATACATACTTCACTTAGTATTTGAGTTGCAGTTTTTCCTCTGGTTAAAAAGACTCATTTTTTCCATTTTCTTCTCCGATTTGTCAATTTCTCATGTTTCCTCAGCACAGCATCACATGGTCAGCCACAGACAGAACAATCCCTGGTAACGGGTGGTATACTGTGATTACTCTGTCCATCTATATCCTTCTTAATAAGCAGATGGGGTTGTTCATCACTGGGCAGGTTCCTTGCAACAGTTTATGACTGCATTTGGAGCTCCATTGCCCATTGGATTTATTAAAAAGGCTTTGGCCCTCTAATAAATCTGTCAGCCATGTCTGCGACTTCTATTTTAAATAATTGCAAAATAATCACAATAGTACAAAAAAATTGCAAGCACTTACACCAGGAGGGAAATGGAGTGAATTTGCGATTTTTTTTTTAAAACATATTTTATTTGTATTTTTATCACACAACCATAATAAATTATAATATAAATGTAATGAATACTAACTAGTATGCATTTTTTCAAGAGACATTTTCCAAAATTCCAGTTGCCATGAGTCACCATATTAATATTCTTGAACCAGTAAACATCAAGCACTTAAAAGATGAGTAGGACCCACTACCTGATTTCCTATGAGGAGGGTGCAAACTTTACAAAACTTTCATCTCATAATTCAAATTGGATTATACCTGTAAAGCTCCTAGATAGCCTGTTAGTTGTTCTGTGTCATACCATTGCGTCAGGTGGAATGGTGAAACCAACTCTACTATCTCTGCTCTACTCAATTTGCGATATTTTTTTTTGCGATTATCTTAAAAAAAAATTGCAAGTCATATATCTGGCTTTACACAGTGTTGTACTATGTTTTAGTGAATATTTCTCAATGGTGATAAAAGGCCATTGCAACTTATTGGCACAATAAAAAAAATAAAAATTATAAAAAAAAAACACACAAAAAAACCCATATTATTTTTGCCACTATCTTATACCAAAAATTCAAGAGAATCCTATGATCCATTGTTCCCCAGAAATCCTGTGAACTCATTATTTAACTTATTTACATGTGACATGGATCTGTCTAGTTGCATAATGTTAACACACCCCGGAATGTTCCTGACTAGCAAATGGCCAAAACTTCTACTATAATAAAAGGCGGTCACACTTGCTTACGGTCAAAAAAAAAAATCAGCACCTGGCTGCTACTTACCCTCTTCATTCCTTTGGAAGCAGAAAGGTTGTGCCATTTTTCAATTATTTATTATTAATTATTTATTTATTACTCAGAGGTTGAATTTACCCAATTTAAATACTTCTGAGGGCAGTGTCACCCTCTTTGAATTCTGAGGTTTTACATGTTTCTTTATGACACCATCTACATAGATAACCTTCCATGCATCCATCATATATCTATCCATTAGATGATTGAGCAGATGGATATATACGATCTATAAGGGTATAACGTAGGGGGATCATTACCTGCCAGTCATGTGATCATGTGGGTTTGTTATTGTATCTATTCATTTATCTTATTTACATGTCTATCTACCTTCCTAACATATCACTATCTCATATCTATCTATCTGACGCATCTCTCTCTTTACATCTAATTTTCTCATTGTCATTTCTCTGTCTGTTTCCCGTTCTGTAATTGTCTCCCTGTCCCCCCTGTTCTCAGTCGCTCTTCCTTCTATATCACGTCTCCCCCTCCCCTGTACAGTCTGTGGCTGTGCCAAAAAATGAGAGATCCAAATTAGCGCAAGCTCCATCCTCTAGAAAACATTTAGCTTCCTGGCCGGGCGGGATCTGCCCATGAATAATTGAATCTTTTCATTCGTTGCCCTGTTGAATATTTATAAGGATTTTAACATTTACAACAATGCGCTCTCCAGGAGCTGTTCTCTTTGTATTGTCACAGTTTTCCCTTTGTTCTTTTTGTGACATTTCCTGATATTTTTTTTTCTAATCAAGCTGCTTTTCTTGTAGATAAAGTAGAATGGAAAGGAGCCCAAACACACGTACGTTGGCTGGGTCCCCCACGTTGAGATTCGGGGACTAATGAGAAGCAGAAAATTGCATCTGCACCGCTGTAGTCTTTTCTTTGTGACTTGGGATATGTTTTTTTTAATATAATAGAATAGCATTAAAGTGAACACCACACCAATTCATGTCCACATGTGTACGGGACTGGAGGGACTTCATCCCATCAGCTGGCAAGGTTTTGGCTATGGGAAATAACACTGCAAATTACTTGAGAGGTTGGGGTTGGATTTGTTCCTATTCCACAACCGCAGATACAGTAAAATGAATATACACCCATGATTTCTGACTCGTTATAACCAGTTTACTATTGTTTACAATCTGTGATATAACGAGCCATTCACCTGTGTGACATCACATGACCAGGGATATAAGGATCCATGCACCTGTGTGACATCACATGACCAGGGATATAATGAGCTGTGCACCTGTGTGACATCACATGGCCAGGGATATAAGGATCCATGCACCTGTGTGACATCACATGACCAGGGATATAATGAGCTGTGCACCTGTGTGACATCACATGGCCAGGGATATAACGAGCTGTGCACCTGTGTGACATCACATGAACAGGGGTATAACGAGCCCTGCACCTGTGTGATATCACAAGACTAGGGGTATAACGAGCTCTGCACCTGTGTGACATCACAAGACAAGGGATATAACGAGCCATACACCTGTGTGACATCACATGACCAGGGGTATAATGAGCCGTGCACCTGTGTGACATCACATGACCAGGATAATAAAAGATATAGTCACATAGATATATCGGTGTAACAGCCCTTGCATCCACGTGTTTCAGACTCCCACAGGTGCTATGGACATCAGAGGAAAAATCCCAGCCGTGGGATGAAAACTTGTAAAAAGGGAAAGACACCTTTGGCACTTGTTACACAATCCACAGAGTCTTCAAACTTGAAAGCTTTATTGGATTAAAAGCATATGATCAACATGTTTCGATGCCTCGCGTCTTAGTCATGACGAGGACACGAAACGGTTAAACGCGTTGATCTAGTTGTACCGTTGCATCTGCATATGCTTTTAATCCAATAAAATTTCAAGTTGAAGACCCTGTGGATTGTGTAACAAGTGCCGAAGATGTCTTTCCCTTTTACAAATCACATGACCATTGTTATAATGAGCTGTGCACCTGTGTGACATCACATGACCAGGGGTATAACGAGCCATGTACCTGTGTGACATCACACGTCCAGGGATATAACGAGCCGTGCAGCTCTGTGACATCACATGACCAGGGGTATAATGAGCCGTGCACCTGTGTGACATTACATGACCAGGGGTATAACAAGCCGTGCACCTGTGTGACATGACATGACCAAGGGTAGAATGAGCCGTGCACATGTGTGACATCACATGACCATGGGCAGATTTCTATCCAATGGAAGTAAACATAGGCGCTTCCTATAGAAGAAAGCAAACAGAGAACTGTGAGGATACAGAAAATATATTGGAAAATTGTATAACTTTTCCTTAGACAAAACATATCAATTCGCTGAAAGTGGAAAACCCCATTTGAATGATGAAATCTAAAAAAGAAAAAAACTCCACGAAACTCATCGTAACCTTATTGACCCACAAGGATCCATTGTGAATTTTCTTGCAGATTTTGTCATGGATTCCCAAAGAATATTTCTTCTCTGATGATGATATGCAGAAGACATGTCTGCAGTGTGGATATAGGATTTCTGATATCTCACAGAAAAGCCCAATCCTCAAATTCACATCCTGTTTGCTGCACGTCAAGAAAACATTCATCAAAACATCCTAAATGTATCACCATTTAGGAATTTTTCAGCAAGTATGGGCCAATTGGCATTAGCCATATTTCTGCCTTCCTATATCAATAGGTAAGGTCCAGTTTATTTACGTAATGGAACTACTGAAAAGTATATGTTTAGAAACCTTACATACTAAAACGTAAAAATGCTAATTATAGGGAAAAATTACAAGGTTTACATGAGGACAACCCATTCCCACTATGAAAGGACCCAAAAAACTCCCAAATGGTCACCAGGACTTCTATGAAAAAGTAATAATAATAACACTAATATTATTACTATTATTATTACTACACATCCCTTTAAGGTCATTACGCTTGTGTTGTGATTCTTTCTTAAGGCGCCAATTACTTACTTCTTATGTTTTTTTTTTCACAACCTATTTAATCGTATATATTGATCGAATATAGGACCGCGCTTTTTCGCTAAAAGCGTAACATTGAGATCTGAAGTCACTGCCACTGACTTGCTTCATGAACTTAATGCTCAGCCAAGATGTGAATTCCTCCTTAGCCTAAGGGTCATTATTTGCTAAATCAGGCACAAGGGCTGTGATATTCTGTCAGCAAGGGACACAATATCCATGTGTACGCCGAGCAGCGAGAGCACCCTGGCTAAACCCACTATTCTACAGCAGCTGCACCGAGATAACATGATATGAGAATTTATTAAAAATTATAAATTATAAAATTGTAAAAAGATTAAACCATTAACGGATTCACTCCATGTGAGTCTCTGAGGAAGCTTAATCAATACCAAAATGCCACGAAACCATGTAAAAATATGCAAATAAGTTTTCCAGGATTGGATAAGAAAAACCTCGCCTCTTTTATCTACCTTATAAGGCTGTTCCCTTGACATCAAGCATGACCTTCAGGAAGCCTAATGACATGATGCAGGATTAAAGCCAAACCAGTATATTCCAGAAGAAACAGAAGATTCCCAACTGCAGACAGCGCTGTTGTGACTTGGTTGGGTGAAGGGCGAAGGGAACTGGTTAGTGAGTTGGGGAATTCAGCACCAAGTATATGGACAGCTCCAAATCCTGATTTGTATAGGGATACATAGGTCACACCAGAAACCTGTAAAGAGCACTGTTCTTTTACTACACATAGAATTAATTTACATAAATTGGTCCTCATAATATATTATTAAGGCCCCATTCACAGGACCATAATTGCGGCCACAATATAAGTCTATGGCACCCGGTGGTGGTGTGGTCTCACCGGATCGTGACCGAGCTGCAGCCACTCGGCTTTCTATGGAGAGGCAAATGATGAGGAGCATTTGTTCCCCCTCCCTTCTCCAACCCATCGTGTACTATGCCCAGGATCCAGTCCAGGAAAATAAGGTCTTAGGTCCATTCCAGGAACATTTTTTCCTCTATCCACAGATTAGGGCTTGTAGGTCCGTTTTAAAAATTGCAAGTTTTAGTCTGTCTTCTCCTTCCTCATCCACAAAACGGTCCATATGCCATCCGATTTTTGAAAATCCACAAAAACGGGAGGCTGGTTTAAACACATGATTGGCTTCTTGCCTCTTTTTACACTTGGTCATGTGATGATTTTATGGACCTGTGTTTTGTATCCAAGCAACAGAACGGAAAAAAAATGGTCTGCAAAAACGGATGAACCTGATTGCAGACCAAATGTTTTTATACTTTACTTTAACAAAGATGTTATATTTTTGATGAAAAGTGCAGTGTCTGAATTGTGTTCCATTACCCTGGGCGTGACATCTTGTTGGTATTCTCAAGTAGCTCAGATCTAGTTCTACAAAATGACTCATGTGTATTGAGAGCAGGAATAGATGTATGAGGATTTCATGGGTGAATGTCCTTCTCAGTATAAAATGTGGTGGGTGGTTTCAGTGGCCATGAACCCCCTAGAAGGCCTGGGCCCCCGGGCTACTTCCCAAACTGCCTATATTATAGTCCACTACTGGTATCCATACACCCACTATATTTACAGCTCTGTCGTTGGCTTCTTGACCAGATAACCAGATTCCTTTGAGCTGCATTGCTGTGCATGGTCCCTAGGCGCTGAAGGGTTACACTATATAAAGGCAAGTATGGCTGGATAGAAGTATAAATCCGAAATCCTGGTTACATTCTCTCATTGGTGTCAGTGTGAGTTATTAAGAGGAAACGGCTAGATCTGCATATTTTATTTCTTCTGCAAATCCAGAGCCTGTTAAAAGCCAGACCCAGGCAGAGTTTTGTATGTTCCAGCTGGACGGAGATTCCTGAGAAGTGTACAAGGCCGGGGCAGTGGGGGTGGGAGATTTGTGCTGGAAAATTAAATAAGTGAAAACGCTTCATTGAAGCTGAGTGTAAAGTAATGAAAGTAATAGGACGTCTGCTGCCGGGATAGGATGTGCTGAAAATATGACAATAAGCCATGGGAGGAGGCAGTCAGTTCTAGAGGGTGCCTTAACATTTGCATAATGTATCCATCCATCCAACTACTGTATCCGCCAACCCATCCATTCCATATGTATTTTTCTATCCTATTTTTTGTCTCTCTCATATCCATTTACCCATCTGAATGTCCGAGGTCAGTTTCACACTTCCATTGATGGACCATACAGAGTCCTATGCCATGGACCCACAAACACTGCTGGTGATGGGACTCCTTACATCACAGCGATATACGATGTAAGGAGTCCCGGCTTCCCTGTAAAACAACAGCGCCGACCCATTAATCATGATTACAGAGTCGTCGCTGCTGTGTAGTGAAGCATCAGGGACTCCTTACATCATATATCAAGTTGATGTAAGGAGTCTCAATCCCAGTAGCGTTGTGGGTCCATGGCACAGGACTCTGCACGGTCTGTATTTCACGGGGCAACAACTGCAGTGTTGAACTGCCCTAATATACAGAGATATTACATTTACTTATCAATTTGATTATTTCGATTTAAATAAGGAATCTGAAAATTCTTGCATTATATGATTTATGGTAATTACACTACAGACCCCTTCATATCTACATCCAGCGTTCGCCATGTAAGCTGCAGACGTTCCAGTTACAACCATTATGGTAATATATCCCAAAAACAGTTGAGGCTCATCACAAGAACACAAAGGAGCCTCATTCTTGTGCCATTACTATTTTCCATATCCAGACTGTACTACCCTATCTAGTGTTTTCTTGTCTGTTATCTAAATAACTGGCTTCCGAGCTAAGGTTTAGTTCACACCATCATCAATTTGGAGAGTGTAACTGACTATGAACTAAAATTAAAAAAAAAAAATAAAAAAAAAATAATAGATCATCAACTCCTCCCCCCAAAAAACAATCCCTCATATTGAAGGGAAAGTTACACTAGAAAGGAAAATAAAGGTACAAACAGGTGTCCCCAGGGAATATTCTACTTTTCATGTTTATTTTTTTATTTACTAAAAACTTTTTTTTTTTAAACACACACACGACCCAATGTTCTGAGAAATGTTTTCACACGTTATTCTTATGGCCGTAATTTCATCTTTGTAGAAATATCTGAGTCCCCCTAGGACTATTCTAATTGGCTGGAGATCTGGGCATGTCATGCTCCTGCACATGTGTGGTGTGTTTTGTAGGAGCCAGGTCCATATCATGGGAGGCGACAGAAGTTACCAGGATACAGCAAACTGAACTAACCCTCTACTCAAATAAATTACAATAATGTTAGCATGGAGATAGCTGGAAGCGGGCGGAATGCGGCCATGACAGGATGGGCTGGGAGGGCAGGAAAAGGCGGGTGGTTTAGAGTTGGGGGGTTGAATTTTCAAGTTAGCTGATAGGGGGTTCTAGTTGGGGGTGGAGACTGTAGAGGGCTTATAAGGGGAGGCAGGAAGGGCACGCCATCATCCGTTTGAATGGAGGTTTGGTTGTGCGACATGGTTTGTTGGAGGCTGATCGCAGCTATACGGCTAAAGATGGTGTGCATCCAGATCTTGGTCTGGATGTTTTTAACTACGGTTTGTCTGAGGTGGTCGGTTTTGGTTGGAGGGTGTGGCGGTGCACGGTGTCTTGAGGAGTCAAGAGGCCGCGCAGTGGCAGGTGCTTGGCAACAGTTAATTTATATTAGGTAAATTGATTGCATAATTTGTTCTAAAGTCCGGGATTATGGAAAAGTTGAATTGCAGTCTCCTTGAGAGGGTGACCTCAGGAGCTGGATTATTTTGATATTTGCCACATTCTGCCCTCGTCACTCGCCAGGTTGGTGTGCGGCTTGTGGATTGGTAGGTGTGGTTGTTTACACGCTGAGCGTGAATTTTGAGCAATGGTATTTTATATAACTGTTACACCGGACTTAGTTGGTTGTCAAAATGGACAAACATTTTCTGTTCTGTTGTCAAGTACTCGGCCACTAAAATTTTACGTTTAATGTATTCAACATTTTTGTACTTTGTTAATGTATATTTAATAAAGTTTATATTTTACAGATTTTCAAAGAACAAATAAAGCTGTGACCAGTCACTTTTCCAACAATAAAATGTGTGTGTTTTATTTAGTTTTGGTGCTAAGGAGTGTTCCTTTTCTGCTCTGTGAGCTGTTCCCAGGACTCAGCCCTATCCTGGTCATGTACATCTGAGGCCATAATGAGATAAGCAGCAATGAGACAAATGTTTGTACCCCCAGAACTATATGTATCTACATGGAAAGATCTCCCACAATTTGCATTCGACTAAGTATTAAGATCAGGCTATGTCTGAACAGACCATCTATGCAGGGTAATGTAATCGACAAGCCATCAATTGAATAGGGTGGCACGAGTGGCAGATTTTCGCATTGTGTAGCGTCATTTTCTTACAAGTCGCTCCATAGTAACATTTGTGAAAACTATGTCATAAATAAGGCCATCACAGTGATCCCAAACGATCCACCAAAAGTGATTGCCATTCAAGAGAATTGGCTTAGCATATAACCTCTGTTTGTCTACCTGGTCATCTGGCAACCACATAGACTCTGCCTTTCTGTTACCAGTCTGCTTCAGCTGAATTATTACAGGGGGAAGGGGGGTCATGGTTTATTTGTCCTCATATTAGCATCAATTTCTTTTTATCATGTCACCATAGAGAATAATGTACACATTGCCAAAGTGTTTTTATAATAAAACTGTCTTTTTCCGGTAAAAAGGAAAGTTAGATGAAAGTTTCTTTCTCTCGGCAGAGCAATGTCCTGTGTCCTGTGGGAGTGGCCAGTGAGGAGCCCCCCCCCCCTCAGGAAACCTCTCCATCATTTGTTTATTTCAAATTAAAAAACACCCATATCCCTCCTGTCCGCAGCCACACCTCACTGGCCACTCTCATGGGACATCTGCAGAGAGAAAGGTTAACTTTCATCTAACTTTTCTTTTTATTGGAAAAGGCCAGATTTATTATGAAAATACTTTGGCAATGTGCAAACTTTTCTCTATGGGGGACTCCTGATGACAGGTTCCCTTTAAGACCTGACCTGGGATGTAATCCAATTTGTTAAAACCCTTCCTTATGTAAAGGTTACATATGTACAGAAAGCGGTTTTGAAGTTTCCGCTTCTCATCAGTGCAGAACAGGGACTGGTTTGATTAGGTCATAGAGGAACTATGTCACCTTGTGTAGACAACCTTTCTATGCAACTTTCACAATTGTACCCAAGAATTTCCCCCCATAAGGTCGGTTTACACCATTGGTTTTGGCAACAGCAAAAAGTTGTTGATTTGACTACAAATAATGAAAAAAGAACTATGCGTTGATCAAGGGCTGATTTATATATATCTTTATATTTATATGCAATACATCATACCACATTTTAGGTTTCCAAATGTTTGTAGTAATGGTATTTGTATGTACTTTTGTTTTAATTTTTTTTGGCATGTTTTAAATTGATGTTTATATGTGCAAATGTGATTTATTTGTTCCGTTTTGGAACAAATAAAATTATTTTATTTTTATTTTAAGAAACAAAACCATTGAAAACATTCTGGAATTTTTTTTCCGGCTTGGATCAGTTCCATGAAAGGTGGGCATTAACATTGATGGGGAGGTGCTTTCAGAAATGGAGGAACTAGAGACACCAGATTCCTCCATAAACCTTGGAAGGTGGCCTATACAGGCAGTCCCAGGTTACATACAAGATAGGGTCCATAGGTTTGTTCTTAAGTTGAATTTGTATGCAAGTCAAAACTGTATATTTTATAATTGTAGATCCAGACAAAATTTTTTCTGCCCCAGTGACAACCGGAGTTTTAACAATTTTTGCTGTAATGGGACCAAGGATTATCAATAAAGCTTCATTACAGACACCTTACAGCTGATCAGTGCAGTCTGGGACTATAGTAACATCCAGAAAGCTTCACCAGTGGTCATAGTGGGCAGAGTGGTCTTTCTGTAACCAGGGGTCATCTGTAAGTCGGGTGTCCTTAAGTAGGGGACCTCCCGTAATGGCAATGTTGACAAGGAGACAAATTACCCCACTTGACCCAGGACCTAGCTTTAGTAGGATTTCATTTGTAAACATTTTTGTATAAGGGCTGTGCCTAGAATTGCAGCACCTTAGTAACCATGTGAACTGGACTAGGTGGCACCTGGTAAGAGTGCCGCTAATTCTTAAAAAAAAAAAAAATCTAAAAACAAGTTCATATAAGATTGTGAAGGTTTTTCCAAATTCATGTGGAATGCTTAATTTTTGGATGAACAACGTACTTAGAATTAAATATGCTCCTTTCAATAGCAAAATCCAATCATTCTTAATACATCAGTTGCTTGCAATCTCAATATTTGTTCAGTCTGTAGTTAGAAGGTTTATAAGCCGTTCTTCAAGCCGACAGCGTTATTTTCCTTTATTTGTCCTTTAAGCTGGAGTTTAATTCACTTAGCACCTTCTGTACATAAGAATGTGCTGCTGTGAGATATATAGACGATGTATTTTATGACTTCCCTTGATCTTGTGAGTGTTTTGTTCTCTAATCACAGAGACACTTCTCCGGGGTCACAGTCATTGTTTAAAGTCTGTGACGATAAATGCACAATTGGAATATGGAGATTTCCTTCCGTCTGCTTCATCGAGGCTTTACCCCAGAATTTAAGGTTAATAAAGTTTAATTAAACAAAATGAATAAGATTCAATATTTTCTCAGGCTAGTAAAAATCTTGCTTTGGCAACAGACTAATGATATTATTTGCTTTCTTAATGCCGTGGATAGGAATAAATTGCATATTGACACCTCCAGCTATTTCTTTGAGCTGATGAAACTCGAATATGTAAATATATTTATCTTGCAGATGTTATTAGCAGCGTAAATATCACTCCCTTTGTGGCTTGTTGACCACCCAGTTAAGCATGTAAAAGATATCAAACACTTTAAAGAGGTATGAAAAGGTGTTTAATACATAAACATATTTACTTAAAAAAAAATCCAATTAAACAATTAAAAAGAATAAATACTGTATATTCCGGCGTATAAGACGACTTTTGAAGACAGAAAAATCTTCTGTCTTCTCTGGGGTCGTCTTATACGCCGGTAATCGTCTTATATGGCGGCGGTCGGGTCGCGCTGCATGGAGAGGGCTCACGGGCTGAGCCCTCTCCATAGCCGGTAAGTCTTTGCTGCATATTGCAGCAAAGGCTTACCGGTAACACCCGCAATCGGTGCTAGCACCAATCGCGGGTGTCTTCACAGCGTTGGCTGCCGGCAAAGCTGCCGGCAGCCTCAAACAGTGGCGTACCGATCGCGGTACCGAGGCCCGCACCTGACCCCTGTGCTACGCTGATAACTCGGCGCAGCACAGCGGGCAGATGTTTTGAATTGTGAGAGCCGCGGGCCTTTCCCTTACAGCGCACGGACTGTTCTGCATCTGGTCCGTGCGCTGGATCAGGAGGGCCCGGAGCTGTCACAATTTAAAATTTGAACGGCCCCCGATCCGCCCCCGTCCCACCCACCTTCCCACCCACCTCATCCATCGACGCTTAATGACGCGCCTGCCTGCGCCGGGTCTGCTGAGGTCTATGACCCGGCACCTGACCTGGCAGACACGTCATCAGCCGTCGCCTGCGCCGATCTTTAGAAGAGAGAGAGGGCGCGAAGAGGAGCGGAATAACTAGGTAAGTTTTATTTTTCATTTTGCTTAAATCTATGGGGCCCTGTTTCTATTTGGGGGGGGGGGGCATAGGTGAAAGTTAGGAAATGGCTATTTGGGGGGGGGGGATATTACCTATGGGGGACATTAATCACGGCTACTGGTGGGGGGGACATTGATTATGGCTACTGCTAGGGGGGACATTAATCACGGCTACTGCTGGGGGTGGGGACATTGATTATAGCTAATGCTGGGGGTGGGGACATTAATTATGGCTACTAGTGAGGGGGGGGCATTAATTATGGATACTGGTAAGGGGGGGACATTAATTATGGATACTGGTGAGGGGGGGGACATTAATTATGGCTACTGGTGAGGAGGTGTTCAATGTTTTTATGCATACCGATGGTAATGTTGTTGTTGTATGCCTTATGTTTATGAGCGACAGTTTTCCTGCTATATACCTGCATGTCATAAGAATTTACATTAAAAAAAGGACCATGTTAAATTCAAATCTGTTTTTTTTTGTTTTTTTTTTACCGGTGTTTTGTATGCGTTGGAAAAGGGTTAGTCTTATACGGCGAATATATCTTAAACTCTATATTTTAAACAGGAAAGTAGGGGGGGTCGTCTTATACACCAGGTCGTCTTATACGCCGGAATATACGGTATATAAAAATGTAAAAAAATTATTATGTTCATTTGATTGATAAATTCTGCCTTCAGGTTAAAATCTATGTTCTCAAGGTCACAGAAAGCAAGCTCAAACTTGGCTAGCATGTTAACTTTTTAAAGGTCGGGTCCAGAGTTTGGGTACGTTCCACATGAGCCAGAAATATTGCCGGATTGGCAGCCGTCCATCTAGCCATGGCTGTGATTGGGACACCCCTGGCCAATCACATCCATGACTAGTAGGTGGGGGGTGTCAATTTACCGGATTGGCTGCATGGCTGCCTTTCCGACAATATGTCTGGATAGTACAGGACATACCTAAAGTTCAGGTCCACTCATCTCTAATTTTAACCTATAAAAGGTCAAACTTCTGTAAAATGTATATCAGTATATAACAAATATAGGTCCAAATAGATAAAGGGATGGGTCGGCACTTTGTTTAAATGTCTTAGGCTGTATTGTAGAAAAGTGGAGCCTTGAGGTGCAAATCCATAGCATTAAAACTGTCAATCAAAGCAGCAAAGCCGTCAATCATCTTCATTAGGGCAGGCGCAGACTTTGTAATATACCTTATTAAAGAAAATTCACCATCAAAATCCATCATGATAAACCAGGGACAGTTACACCGTGACACCGTGACTACTGTAATCTTCTTTAGGTGGGGGAGGTGGGTGACATAGTGTGACAGCCAGTAAAAGCAGATCACAGAGGGGCTAGTGTAGCCCTTCAGGCTCATTAGCATAATCTTAAAAGTTGATTTTAGAAGGAAGGAGGCTATGGATAACAGGTATAAGAAGATTACCACCGTCATGGGGCCTGGATTTATGAGTAAGTGACTCTGGTTTATCATGCTTGGTTTGGATGGTATATTTTAGGTTAGATTAGATTTAGATTATTAGATTATCCAGCACAAGCCAGCTTCTCCCTATCTCACATCTATCTATGAGTTTAGGAGGGAAAGTCAAGTTATATACACATTACTACAAACAAAAGTTTACCATTATTATCTGCACTATCAATTCAGTACAATAAAGGGGTTGGCCAATTTACCGCACTTTTTTAAATGTGTAAATGGGGGGGGGGGGGGGGCAGGATATTAGGTAACTTACCAATATACATCCGTTAAAAGTTATGCTCTGCTCTCTTAACATGTAAAGTGACGCCTCTTGTCTTTTACCTCATCAGCCAGAGATTCCTGTCCATAAAATGTCTGCGGCTGGAGGGTCATGTGATCTGTATCTATCCATGAGCAATCACCCTGCCAGGACCTTATGATAGTATTCATGAATTTATGAATGGACAGTAATGTTTGGCTGATGAGGCAAAAACATAAGGCTTCACTTTACATATCAAGTAAGCGGCAGAACTATTAATAGATGTATATTGGTAAATCACCTAATATTCTGCACCCACACTTACACAGCCATTACAAAAATCATGAGGTAAAGTGGCCAACCCCTTTAAAGGCTATTCCAATATCCATTCCCACCACTAGGCAGGGCAAAGATTTACAGAGCATGTATGGGAGAGTATACTGTGTAGTTATGGACACGTGGTCCCCTACTTACCACTAGGGAAGGATAATATTTGGAACACATTGAATGACGACTAGTGGCTGCTGGGGGTTTCAGACCTTGGACGTTCAGCTCATTCTCATACACGCTGCTATAACATTGTCCACCCATTCTCCATCTTACAAAGATTTAGCTTTGCAAATAATTTTGCACTAAAGGCACGGCATAATAAATATAAAGTTGGAGATTTGGGTGGCCTCCTGGCACAGTCTTTAGATAATAGGATTTGGTAAAATAGTTCAAAATCCCAAGAGATGTCACTAGGGAATGTATGCTGGCATTGAAAGGGTTATCACTTCTGTTTTTTGCTTCAGAAAGCTCCAGGTCTCCTCTCGCATTGTCACTTCAGGTGTATCCATACAGAGATGAGTGTTAATGAGATGCTGTACTTTTGTATCATACAATTATCTATATCTATCTATATACCCAAGTCTACGAGCTGCAAATAATTGGAAATGTATTGTACAGGGCAGTGCATAAGCTTTGCAGACACCTTTCTCATATCTGAGTGATTTGAGGTTTTACAGAAAATTAAAGTTTTTAATTTTCTACAAAATTAGCTTCTTAATGAACAGGAGGACGTGCCTGCTGGGGCGTCTTATTCTGCTATCCTCCACAGTGCGACCAAGCATTGCCCCTCTACACAGTGACTGACATCAGGATCCGATTAAGACCACCATGGGCCCTGGGCTGTATTATAGCATATATATTATAGAAAATATTTTACAAGTCTGGAATCATTTCCTACACATAACCATAAAGTGTCTAGTGCACCAGTTTTAAAGGCACACCCAATTATAATTGCAAGTAAATATACACAGAGTATATTTCTCAATAAAAATACAATTTTATTAGAACACTGCTATACTGGAGATCTAACATAGGACCCATATAGGTCACATAAAAACACATAAAATATATATATAACAAAATAGTACACATAAGAATTTCGCTGGGCAGAATCGGAGATATCACTTAGTAAACTGGTTGATAAGAGAGGTATATATATCCCCAGAACACTTGTGTTGTGTTCACACTATTGAGGTATTGTGTTATTTGCTTGCTCAGCAATGTTTATCAGAAGAGCCTTGATTATAAAGTAAATAGAGATAAATCAAAGTTAAAAGTCTTCTTTTCCGTTTTACTTTCTTATATGTAGTGTCAAAACTTTAACGCAGTAGTTGGGTAGGACGTAATACACATTTGTCACAATTCAAATGTAACATACATATCTGTAATCTCTCGTGTGGCTTGCGAATAGTTTAAAAAAAGGAAGGTTACAAGATTTGAAGTGGTGTTCGCCGGACGTTTGTGAGATATGTTGGGTCATATGATACTAACAAACCATTCAGTTCTCCGCTCTGCTTGCAAGCATGTGTCTCCTTCGGCGTCTGATCAGAATTATAGCGCATGCGTGGAACCAATATGTGCTTAATGTTCCTGAGCTCCGTTACTGCTGGTTCCTTTCAATAATGGCACCTCTACAAGTGCATTCTCCACTCCCACCCTGGTTGTCCTCATCAGTCCAGGTGTGGTAATTTCCTTTGTATGTGTAGGACAAGGAGAATCTTATCCTTGGGAAGGTGTAGATTAGCACACTTGCTCTTAGGTGTCTGTTCATATATGTCCTCTATGAAGACGCAGTCAAAATTCAGTCGCAGTCAAATTCGCCAAGCTAGATGCGTTTCAGAGGTTCTCCCTGATGCTTAATGACTGCTTTGTCACTTTATACCAGTGGTGGCGAACCCATGGCACGCGTGCCGAAGGTGGCACTCAGAGTGCTCTCTGTGGGCACTCGAGCTCAGCACAGAGTTCACCAGACAGGACTCAAAGAATCTAACTGCAGTTCCACACAAGTCAAGATTTACTAATCTCAGTGCTATTTTAACCCTTTAATCGCCAAGGGAGTAGCTCATATGTCCTAATAGTGTGTCACCTCAGTCTTGGCAGCTTGGAAAACTGGAGGAAAAGGGGGAAATAAAAGTGTGAAGGGGACCGGATTATCTTTGAAGGTCCTCCTGCTGTCCCCATGACTCTTCCTGTACAGCGGGACCCTGAAGAGAAGCTACAGTGATAGCCTGGATTTGCCCTCCTGCTTTCAATTGTATTGGTGTCCTCAGGAGGCAGTTATGATTGAAAGTTGTGGGAGAACAGCTTAACAATTCAATAAATAACTGCTTATATTGGCACTTTGTAATAAATGAGTGGGTTTTGGTTTTAGTCTGGGCACTCGGTCTCTAAAAGGTTCGCCCTCACTGCTTTATACTATACTTTCGGAGAGAAGAAAAACCTGGATATTAGGCAAGACTGAAAACGTGTATTGGATTTCTTTTATTCTTTCTTTCTTATATTCTTTGTCAACATATCTTTGTATTTATAGCAGTGTTCTAATAAAATTGTATTTTTATTGAGAAATATACTCTGTGTATTTTACTTGCAATTATAATTGGGTGTGCCCTAAAACTGGTGCTCTAGACACTTTACGGTTATTTTTATTTCTGTTGCTGATACTTCAACTATCTATGAGCACATGTTTTTTGGACCCCTATTAGGTGGAACGACATCCGTTGAGTAGCCCCATCCTCCTATTCTTCTTCTCATTTCCTACATATGGTACTATATACATATGGTACTAGAATCAGCTTCTCAGGGAATGGAGGATGTGTCCGTTATGTCTGCTTTCAAACTGTGGTTCCAGGACATTTGAAGGACATTCAAAGGTCCTGAACTGGCTCTTGTGTACATGGGTACATTTCATTGGTGAATATCTTTCTCAGTATAAAATTTGGTGGACCCCCTAGAAAACTTGGGCCCCAGGCTACTAGCCAAACTGCCAATTTTATAATCCACTACTCACTGACATCCCATTGTGAAAAATAAGGCCTAGAAAAAAAAAATTATGGCAGCACCCCAGGCACTGGTGCTGGAGGGACCTATATACAGAAAAATAAAATATTCACCGATTTTATATGTGGGAGCTGTAGCATAAAAACCTTTCCATATATCTTACTATATTGTATGTCAATATCTCCCTGGAGTTCAAAAGTTCTGATAGTGGATCTCTTTTAAGAGCAAGCCCATTCCAAGAGGAAGACAAAAAGAAAAGAGGGGGAGCGCAGACCCTTGTGTAATACTGTACACATATTTGGAGTAATAAGGTACCAAGAATTGACATTTGATTAAAATGAGATTAAAATATTTTTCAGACCCCCTGGTGTACTTTAACCCTAGGTTGCCTGATTGATCCTACCATATACTGCCATATAAAAGTATGGTGGTATATATGGATTTTGAAACTCATCTGTTACAATGAGTCACATCCTTGGGAGACTAACACCGATATTGTGGGTGTTAACGGGTGGGTGTTTGCTGCAATTTGCAGCAAACACCCAGCTTGTATGAAGAGGGCCGTGCCTATGAGACCCTCTCCATACTCCCATAACCAATATGTGACATTCTAATACATCACATGTCGGTAAGGGGTTATGCTATTAAAACATAATAAAGCTATATACATTTGTTATCCCCATGATCTCCATGATCCATGGTGCATAATTCTATTACTCATCCTATAAATAAAAATATATAATACATTGACAATTGCCTCATTATAATTTTAGTGAATATTTTGTTCATTTATTGTAATATACATAAACATAGCATAAGCCATAGTAGGACTATATAAGTAGGACGAAGGTCTGTTAGGAATCCCAGATGATGGTCATATAATAGTCAAAACACACTGATAACATAAAAGCACCTCTCAAAGAGCTGTAAATCCTGTTAAATTGTCTGCCTGTTAATACACACATTGTCATTGAGAAGTAGCGGTGAGAATAAGGGAAGAAAATGAGTTGTCCATCTGTAAGATCTGTCTGCTGGTTTATAGGACTTGTAGAAGGCCGGATATTATATTGAAGTTATAGATCAGGGGGGACATAAAAAACGGAGTTTATATTGACATGGTAGATCATAGCATAATAGGATCCTTTGATGGATTTCATTAATTTCTATGGAAGGCAAGGAGAAGGCTCATCTGTCACTATATTACTGGGAAACCCAGTGATCAGCTATGATCTGTAGGAGAATTCAGCAGCAAGTGTTCATTCAGTTTTACTGCAGCTCCACCACGGGCAAACTTTCCAGAAATCTACCATCAAAATCCAGAGACATTACTCATAGATACAGACAAAGCGACTATGGTAATCTTATATTTGATATCCATAACCTCCTTCGCCATAAAATAAACTTTTATAATTATGCTAATGAACCAGAAGAGCTTTGCGGGGCGTTACCAGAGCCTACTCATGGTGCAGCTTCAAGCTGTTACACTGTGCAGGAGCACTCCCCCATCCTCACTGTGAAATTACATCAGCCGGGGGAATACTAAGGAAGCAGAGGTTGGAGTGTGAGACAGTGTGACACCTTGTGAAGCTACAGCACAGAGGGGCATTGGTAACACCACCCAGAGCCCTTCTGGCTCATTATATAAAGTTTATTTTAGAAGGAAGGAGGCCATGAATAACAAACTTCCATTGAAGTTAGTATGCTATAAATATAATGGCTGGATGTTCAGAGTCCTCCAACGCAAGAAGAACCTCTCACCCCCCACAATTCAGAGCAAAGCTGCACACCCTAGCACAACCACTATGCAATATACGGGGCTATGCTTCATACCCAGTGAAGATAAGCATAAGTCATCAAAACTTTAGGTCAACCTCATTAAAGGGGTTGCCTATAACCATTTTGTTCTGCCTTCTACCTTACTGTGGGATAGTAAGTGAGAGATGCAGATAGGCACGACATTTGGTAATTTGGAGTGCACCATGTAAAATCTCAGCAGAACTCCTCTGTACTGTATCATAGAAAATAGATTCTCCCTAAACCAGACTATTGTACTGTGCCTGATATAGACAGCACCTGCTGTATTGCAAATCAGCAGAATAAACCCTGAACAGATACTGAACCAGCAGGGGGTGAGGTTGTGGCTTAGCAGAAATCAGCAAAACTGTGATCTTTATGTGATCATGGGTCATAAGACTTTCCGTAACACAAGCTCACTGCAAGAAAAACTTACATGACATTTCTTTTCAGATGTCCCCAGTCTATATTATACGTCAATCTGCTGTCTATGTAACCACTCCCATTTGGCTAACCTTGGTAAAAAGAAGAAAGAAGAGGAGTGAAGAAAGAAGAAAATGGAAAAAGTGTGTGTGTGGGAGATTTATCATTTATCATATGATGGAAGCCCCTCCAAATACATCCAGGGGCTTAGACCTCCTGTTACAAGTGATCATACATTGTTCTCTAATCTCCACTGTGTGTATGTAACAGAGTTATACAAATTTCAAACTATGGTAATCTTAAATACATATCCAAAATGCTCTTCTACAAAATGGAAATAATTGGCATCTCTTTTTTTATACTCTATTCTGCATTTACACATCACATTATTTCTCTATTATAAGTGAAGAGGATGGGATAATAGGTGTTTATTTTCCTTTACCGAAGATGGCGGCCTTGATGCCCAGGTTCCTTGTGCGCATGCGTCATAGTTCAGATAGACTATCACGCCTTAGTAAAAGTTACGAAGTATCACCCTTTTCCAAGATGGCGTCTTCAGTAGCCAGAGATGGTTGCGCGCATGCGTGACAGTGCGCACTAGATGATCTGCACTCCATTACTTTCCACTGACATGGGCAATAGCGTCCTTGAGACGCGATTAGCGTATGATTATGACGAACATAGCCAGGAGGTGGTTCCCACACAGGTGAATGATTACACGAAGGTTCAGTAAATTAGACTTTTTTAACTAATCAATCACGTGATCACACATGTCAATGTATATAATTTATTGATAAACTTATGCACTGCTGTTTGATCATAGAAAATATATTAAATGAAGCACAACATTGTTTGTATTGTACATTGTGGCAACGTTTACTCTTTCTGTGATGTCACAACACTGTGAGTATATATATCTGTATGTATCTTAACACAATTGGCTTGACAAAGGCTGGGAACACAGCCGAAACGTTGCTGGAGGTGGAATAAACGCTGAGCTGATTTTTGCACTAATTTGGAGTGTTGCCATTTTCTTATGTTTATATATAATATTGGCTAGATCACACTGATCAATTAAAAAATTCATAAAATCATCAGTGCAAATTAAAGTCAACGTTGCTTTGACGCTTAAAGGGAACCTACCACCACAAATCTACCTATAAAGGTAGAACGGGTGGTAGGTGGTTGAATGGGACGTGAGGATAGCCTTTTTTGGGCTAATCCTCATGTCCCGGCTATCCTTTAGTAAACTTTAATGCTGGTATATGCAAATTTTGTTAAGCGGCTACTGGGGCGTGGAGTAGCCGCACATGAGGCTACTAGTCGCGGCTACTCCACGCCCCAGTAGCCTCGTTCCTCCATGTAACATGTTACATGTTACCATGTAAGCTTCGGCGCGCAGCTCCTCGTAGCTACGGGTGCACGGCCGTAGCTCCCGTATGTATATATGTAATAGGAGAGGAGGTGGTGTATGTGTATATATGTAATAGGAGGGGAGGACGCTGCACATCGGGGCCACCGGAGGGTGAGTATATAAGTTTATTATTTTTTAAATATTTTTTTAGCATATATATGTGTGTATTGACTTGTGTATAAGCCGAGGGGACGTTTTTCAGCACATTTTTTGGGCTGAAAAGCTCGGCTTATACACAAGTATATACGGTAGTCTGAGGCAAACGGGGAAATGTTTTTTTTATAGTGTAGTGGGGGATTTTTTTTATTTTATTTGGGAATATTAATGTAATGTCAAATATTTTTTAATATGTCATGTGTTTATCTGTGTGTTCGCCTGTAACTGGGGCATCTGCTTCAGCGCGGTGCTGTGAGGATCAGAGAAGGAAGAAGCAGTAATAAACAGCTTCTCCCGCTCCTGCTCTTGCAGGTAGCAGAGGAAAATTGCAGTGGCGTCAAAACACATCACTTCAAACTCGGGACCCGCACCCGCTGACTAAGTAAAAAAACAGAGGTTTAACCTATGAATTAAAAATCCTATTGACAACAAAATTGTATTTTATTTTATTTTAGCTGTTCCGTTTTGGCAGTTGTTCGTTATCCATGTGTTCTTTTGATGGAAAAAATTACGGAGCCTGCATGCATATCAGACTGCCTAACTGACCATAACAGATCACATAAAATTTACATGGATGTTAATGGGATACTTTACTTGCTTACTTTACTTTACTTCAGAAAACTAGGAAAAAAATCAGCGCTGCACAGAACTTGCCAAATTGGTCCCTGTCCCCAATGGTGCTCACAATCTAATCAACCTTCCAGTATGTTTTAGAGTGTGGGAGGAAACCAGAGGACCCGGAGGAAACCCATGCAATCACGGAGAAAACATACAAACTCTTTGCATATGCTGACCCTGGGACTTGAAACCAGGTCCCCAGCGCTGCAAGGTTGTAGTGCTAACCACTAAGCCACTGTGCAGTATTTTTGGCATGAGGCCATGCCCCCTTTTGTCGAACTGTGTATAAGCCTTTAAAAATGTGGTGCAGAAAGTTTTTTAGTGTAAATTACAACAGAATTATGTCATAGACAGATTATAAATCTCCCCTTATGTGTTTAGTTATGTTTCCATTCCTCCAACGGAAATGCTGATGTGTGAACTGAGCCTTACAGGTCTATTCTGTCCATAAAATACAACTGCCTTACAAAGGCCCGATGACAATAAGCAGACGACATCATAAGCAATAACTAAAAGAAACAAGCCTTGTCTATGCAGCAGTAGGAAATACACAACATCAAATGTGCAATATCTCTGCAGCTCCCCTGCAGGACAAAAGCAGCAGTTGTCATCGAAATGAATTGCTTGGATGTGCAGGGTCATCCAACACTTTTGGAAGCCATTCTTCTGGTTAATAAGTGAAGTTTCTGAATAACAGACCCCATATTCTAATAATTAAAAGGGTTTTCTGGGCACCAATACTTGTAATGACTCTTTAGCAGGTGTTTAGCAGGTGATGGGTGGAGGTTTGGCACCACCTCTTCTACACTACCTGAGCCTAAAGACAGTTCTGTCTGTAGCTTATTGAACACCTGACAGCTATGAAGATGTAACTCATGGAAAGGGTCAAACCGACTGGTCACATTATTTGTTATCCACAGGATAGGAGATAGCAAGCTTATCTATGGGTGTCCAACTCCTGGGACCCCAACGGATCACAAGAATGGGACACCTGGGAATCAATAGAAGTCCCGTTATCCCTAATGGGTGGGAGTAGTATGGAAGTGACAGTGAATTGTTGTACTGGACACTCCCATTCTTTCGATTGTTGAGAATAGAATCCCTCGGTGGGGGTTCTGTTCTCATGCTTGGTGGGGGTCACAGAAGTTGGACCATAATTTTTTGGAATCAGTTAATTTTTATTTCGTTTTTTAAACCGTTTAAAACTAAAACAACCTAACATACAAGGGAAGACAAACCAACACCCCAATCCCTCCCCAGATGAGCACCAATGTCCGCGGCATCCAGTATCTTGCAGATTACCGCCTTGCAAGGCATGTGCACCAGATCTCTAGTACACAAGTCCGTAGACATATAAATTAGTTATTGTATTCACAAGATAATACAATTTTAACAAAAGTACCCAACCAAATCAGTTAGAAATGCCACCTGAAACCAAAAATACAATGGAGTAGTTACAAGTTGGCACATTCAACGACACTAAGGGCTCAACCTAAAAAGTCTTGTACCAGAGTCAATGGAGCTAAACCTGGATGGTCCAACCAAGAGCCCCAAATAGACTGAAATTTCTGGGTAGCATTAAGTTTTTCATAGATGAATTTCTTTTAATAGTATAGACTGGTTGTCCCAATCTTAGAATTATAAAATAGTAGGAGGGAGAAGATCCTTCCAGTGAAAAGCAATCAATTTACACGCAGGTTACAGCGGTCACAGAATCGCTAACTTATGTCCCTCCAGCCACAGTTCAGAATCATATCCAAGAATACATACAAATACAAAAGTTGGTAAACCCCTTTTACTTCATGAAGTCCTCAATCAAATTGGGCAAATCCTATAAAGTCCATTTTACAGTGTGGAACAACCCAGGGGGCCTCTTTATTTTGCTATAAGACCCTACTTTTCTATGTGTAACAGTGTTCTTTTACTTCAGTCCATACATTTATTTTTTTTATGATGTGTTGCCTTTCACACACATCATAGTGTATCTGAGCTCGGTTGTACCGACCCCTTTAGCTATGAACAAGTTAATGGGATTACTTTTTTTTTTGCCAATGTAAATCAGAAAGTGAAAAAAAAAAAAAATCTGACAAGTTTTCCTATTAAAAAATAATTGTAATCAGGGTGCCGTTTTGAAGAGAGAGCGATGATGGGAGATAGACGGACAGTGCGGAGAGATGGATCGTTTTAATTTGCACCAATTAAATTGAGGTTCAGAGGACCATCTTCTTCAATCTTCATGAATACTTTATTTTCTGGCTGCTCTGGAGCTATTAAAAAGAATGATTGAGTCAAGATTCTAGCACGGTATCCATGATGAAATATCACCTTTCATGCAAAAGCCAAGTACCTACTGCTCGAACTGATAGTGAATAGTTAAAACTGCACAAATGAAAAATAACCATGTGCGGGATGATAGAGACAGTATTTATACATCCACTCCTGGTAGAACAGAGGACATGTGATGGAGTCCTTAGGACATTGTGTATACAGGCTTGTTATATTTTGTCTCCATAGCTGGGATGGTAATTTGTATGGTTAGGAGGTATACTGGTCTTATTGGTACAGATTTCCCCAAATAAATGCCATAAAAGTTATATTATGAACCTTTCCAAAAGCCAAAGCCATAACAGAAAAACAATGGTGCAATCAGAATCCATCATGTGACACTTACTCATAGATCCAGGTAGGGCGACTGTGGTAACCTTCTTATATTTTTCATCCACTGCCTCAAGGTTATGTTAATGATCCAGAAAGGCTCTGAGCTTGTTATCAGAGCCGTTCTGTTCTGCAGCTTCACATGCTATTACAATGTGCAGGGGCACTTCCCCTCCTACTCACTGCTGTTGCGTTTGAGAAAGTGCAGAGGAGGGCGAGACCAACATTTGCTGCTGCAGTGAATCAACAGCTTGTTAAGCAACATAGCCATAGCCCTAAAGGCTACTTAGCATAATTTTAAAAGTTGATTTTGATTACCAGAGTCATGGTGCCTGGATCTATGAGTAAGTGTCACTGGTTTATTATGCTTGACTTTGTTGGTAGATTTACTTTACCAACAACCTAAATACAAAACGTTAACTAATATCGCTCATCTGATTGTTACTTATCAATGTGGGGTTTATTTTTTTAAAAATCCAACCACCAATAGTCCTCCTGATGTTTACATGTGCACTAGTTCAGACCAGCCAAGGGGGCAATACCCTTTCAAAGATTTGCTGCTGCTGATGTTTCGGGTTTCTCCTGAGTAACATATTTGTCCAATTACATCACATGGGAAACTTGGTATATGCTCAGTGGAGGCCGGGGATGGATGCCATACAGTTGCATCCATCCTGGACCAGGAAGGAGGATGAATAAATATAGCCTGCTGTGCTTTTTTATCCAGCGGTTCCCGACGGATCCAACATATGGGGCAGATTTACTTACCCAGTCCTGACGCAATCCCACAGTGTGTTGTCCGATGAGAATTCGGGTCTGGTGTGATACACTAAGCTCATGCGCCCGAGTTCCTGCATCCGTTGCTTCTGCCCCGAGGTCCGCCGGAGTTCACCTGCTTCTTCCCAGTGCATGTAAGTGCGTGCAGGAATCTCTCTGGTGTTCATGCTAAACGTGTTGAAAAGACGCACTGTGAATGTAACCTAAATTAGATGTAATTGTGATTAAACTGAGCTTTTCGTATTTGACAGGTTCTCTTTAAATTTCCCCAAATAAGTGGCCGACATACTTTTGAGCAGTGTGCCTCTTGGCGAGAGTTTGACAACTCCTAGAAATGTTTTGACGAGTCCCTCAAAGACTTTTTGCCCAGTTGACAGATTGAGACAGGGCACATCATTGGTCTGGGGGAAACAAGATGGCCATTTAGACAAATTGCCCACCATCTAGCCCTTTCAGATGGATGTGTTATAAGGGTGTTGGGAGCAATGGTAATGTGAAGGCAAATATATAAGGTTCTCAATCTAAATGCTTTCACTCTAATTTTGTGATCACTTACACGTATCATCATTACAAATACAAAATTTCATTCGATTCCTACAACTTCTTCTTGGTGCGTTGTTATCTGTAACATTTACACATTTCCGTACCAGTAGATCGTCCTTGTTGCTATAAGTGTAGATATAAGTGACGAGGTAACCTGAGCATCATCGTGCACAAAGAACATCATTAGATACGTTTGCCATAATTGCCAAGACCCACGAGCGTGTTCAGTATGGATGCTGTACAGCTTTGCAAGTCTGTGATTCATTCCTGCAGGGGATCATTTTATGAGAAGGTAAATGAGTTTTACCGATGCCCCAGTCCAGACCTTGTCAGTTCCATTTAAAACTCCCCACTGTTCTCCGCCGAGTGAGCCTGCGCTCTGCCCACCTCCCTGCTCATTACTCTGTAGCCAAGGCTGGAAGCAGGGTCCTATTAATGAGGGCAGCAGGAATCATTAACCTGCATCAATGCCAGCAGGGCTACAATATTGCCGGCTAGTGAGAGTAACAAACCCTGAACATGAGAGGGTTTATCATCCTTAACACTGTAATTATTGCTGGGATCTTCAAGTGATCCCCCTCAACAGGTGTCTTTGTAAACACAGAAGACCATTTCATCAGCTACAGACTTGTACGATCCATCCATGTTCAGTCTTATGTAATGTTTCAAGTCTTCTTCTTCTTGTAGATGAGATTTCTTTATAGCTGAGCATTTGTTGCTCCTTATAATATCCATTTGCAGGTAGAAATAGTTTGTGGCTGCATTGATATTGGGTAAACAGCTGTCTATATACACACACACATACATACATACACAAGACCTTAGGAGACCTTGGCCAATCATAGTTTGAGCTGATTCTATAATTTCGGATCTTGTACAGACACTGTTCAGCTGGTTCTACAGTACAGTATAAACAATCGGAATTGGCTTATTCGTTTTTTTGCTCCTCTCCACTCCGGCGAAAACTTCCATTTTAGGCTATATTCACACTGCCGTTGCCCGCCCGTACCGTACCGTAGCGGGCAACGGCAGTGAGTGTACGGGGAGAGGAGGAGGAGGTGAGCGCAGCTCAACCCCGCCCCTCTCCATAGCAACCTATGGCGCACGGCGCCGTATTACGGGAAAAGATAGGACAGGTCCCATCTTTTTCCCGGGTACGGAACAGTACGGTGCCGCACGTGTGCGGCACCGTACCGCTCCCGTAGGGTGCCGTGCGCCCATAGAAGTGTATGGGGGACGTATATCGGCCGTATATATATATGAATATATATGAATATAGCCTTAGTGTTAGTGTATCCCCGTTTCTTCTAGTTTCGAAAATTCTGTCCCCCACTTCCTGCACTTTGTCTTTTGGTACATCCCCAATTGTCACAACGAAATCCTTTTCTCTGCATTACTCATAACAGTCCCTCATTGGGCACAAGCAGAGCGCCTTCCACTTTGCCCATTGTCATTGTTGACTCTATCGATTTTTTTGCCTAGATCAGACAAGTCAAACACAAGGCTCGTGTTCCGAATATATTGGCAGTCACCTAATGTGATACAGTTTCTAGATGCAGTGCCACAGCCATGGCCAAATCTTGATTGGATCTCCTGGTCCAGTTCCCAGCTCTAGCACCAAGGTTGGTTGGCTGTGGAAGGGTGGGTAATGGAAGAAGAGAATCTAAAAATGGTTGAGCGGAGACATTTACATTTGTACAACCCTCTACAGACAACCATGGGACTGATGTGGCCTCTGACTATAATTGTGTTTGACATCCCTGGCCCAGATTTACCATTCCACCAGATGACAGACCCTAGAAATTTCTGTTCCACAAGCGCATGAAACCCTTAAAGAGCATTACATTGGTATCTTTATTCAATTGTACACTATGGGGAGTGGTGGTGCCTGTTGGTGCACCCAATTTTATCTGTGGGTAAAGTCAACCATTTGGGGCAAAGCTGGGTAGTGATGGGCAGCAGAAAACAGTAGCAACACTAGACATGGTCTCCGAACAAAGTATATTGAGAACTTCATTTACCTAAAGATATAAAACACTCTGTTCAGGGATCAAACCAAGATACATTTCTGCATCAATGTAGCTAAAGCATTCTCAAGGTATGTTTGGTTAATAATGCATAAAACCAAATGGTAGATTTCCTTTAGAACCTGTACAAGTCTCCAGACGTTGGCCTCTAAAAGTAGACAAGAATTTACAAAATTAACTTTGATCTCGCCAATGCAGACAAACTGGAACACAAAGTATATTACAAAGTTTCAAAACTAGTTTTTATACAAGGATCAACACAAAGAAGCATTTCCCTGACATTTTATAGGATGACTCAGAATCACTTTAACGTGGCCTATACAAAAAAATATTATACTGCATTACTACTAATGGAGGCTTTTCATCTACTTACTACTTATATTATGCTTTGTACAATCCATTTAACACATTTCTATTTCACGTCTCCCCCTCCCCTTGGCTAGGCGTATTTTGCTACCTGGTCTACAATAACCTCCACATCACTACCCTATGAATCCTCTTATTGCCATTATCATCTGACATGAGAGCATGAATATTCATGAAGCACTCAGCACTCACCTCATTAAAACCCATCATGCTCACCGCTATCCAATAACAAAAAAAAAATCAGAGCGGAATGGGACTTATTCTCTTCTTATTTTTTCTTTTCTTTGCAATTTTAGCCTGGGTTTAATGGATTCTATGGCTAAACCTGTAATGGTTTAATGTATCCCTATACCATAGCTGACATGTATCCTTATTCTGTGTCTGACATGTATCCCTATACCATACATGTATCCCTATACCATACATGTAGTCCTATACCATATCTTACATGTATCCCTATCCCTATACCATACATGTATCCCTATACCATACATGTATCCCTATACCATACATCTATCCCTATATCATACATCTATCCATATATCATACATGTAACCCTATACCCTACATGTATCACTATTCCATATCTTACATATATCCCTATATCATACATGTATCCCTATACCATACCTTACATGTATTCCTATACCAGTGATAGGCAACCTTTTGAGCTTGGTGTGTCAAAATTTGTCAAAAAACCGAGCATAACTCGGGTGGTGTGTCACCTTGAGAAAAAAAACCTAATTTTGTAATATTTAGAGTTTAAATAACAAATACGTATAGTTATTTAACTTACCTTCTTAGTGACTTCTTTGTTAATCTGTCAGTTGGTTTCTTTTGTTGGTCTTGCTGTTATTTAACTTGTGTGGGGTGCCATGAACTAAGATAAGTGAGGGGGAGGGGGAATTCTTCCAGTGATGGCGAACCTGTGGCAGTCTAGCAACAGCTAGTTTTAAGGACATTTGTGTCCTGAGAAGTGCCCCCCAAAGAGTGCACATCACAGCCCAGCCCGGCAGAGCTCAACTCAATAAATTAACTTACCTAACTGGCACAGGCTCCAACGACACCACGAGCCTCCGTTACTCCTCTTCAGGCCGCTTCAGCTCCTGTGTAGATGTTCCCGCGCAGGCACAGCATAGGTTGCGTCTTTGTGAGCTGGGGCTGCTCTGTCTCCACGCACCACTCTGGCGTCATTGGGCGGCCTCCGCAGAGCAGGAGAGGAGGACAGGAGCAGCAGCTGCGATCTCTCTGACTGAGATGCAGCCGCTCGCTGCAGACCACATCGCCAACCGACCACCGGACAGGCCCCAGACAACAGACAACTGCACTACAGCAATTTTTCTCCAGCAGCCGTGTGTCACTGAAAATGGCTACGTGTGTCAGTGCTGACACGCGTGTCATAGGTTGGCCATCACTGTCCTATACCATACCTTACATGTATTCCTAAACCATACCTTACATGTATTCCTAAACCATACCTCACATGTATTCCTAAACCATACCTTACATGTATTCCTAAACCATACCTTACATGTATTCCTAAACCATACCTTACATGTATTCCTAAACCATACCTTACATGTATTCCTAAACCATACCTTACATGTATTCCTAAACCATACCTTACATGTATTCCTAAACCATACCTTACATGTATTCCTAAACCATACCTTACATGTATTCCTAAACCATACCTTACATATATCCCTATACCATACCTTACATATATCCCTATACCATACCTTACATGTATTCCTATACCATACCTTACATGTATTCCTAAACCATACCTTACATATATCCCTATACCATACCTTACATATATCCCTATTCCATATCTTACATATATCCCTATACCATACCTTACATATATCCCTATACCATACCTTACATGTATTCCTATACCATACCTTACATGTATTCCTAAACCATACCTTACATGTATTCCTAAACCATACCTTACATATATCCCTATACCATACCTTACATGTATTCCTATACCATACTTTACATGTATTCCTAAACCATACCTTACATGTATTCCTAAACCATACCTTACATATATCCCTATTCCATATCTTACATATATCCCTATTCCATATCTTACATATATCCCTATTCCATACCTTACATATATCCCTATTCCATACATTACATATATCTCTATATCATACATGTATTCCTATACCATACCTTACATATATCCCTATTCCATATCTTACATATATCCCTATTCCATACCTTACATCTGTATGATCCTGGATGATATCACAGAATCACTATGATCAGTTTGGTGTACGGCACATCAATGGTTAACACCATCCACTCCCGCAATGTGCTGACCCCCATTCAGATTATTTACTAGCCCTGAAAGCGACAATAATTCAAAGCTGATTGCTAATTGTGTTAATTAATGTGTTGATTTAGGAGGAAGATCCCTGAAGCATGAAGCTTCCACTCCAACCAGTACCAGATCTGTCTCGGATTCTTCTACATTACTATATAGATGTACAGTCCTAATGGGGAATACAGCTGCAGGGAAATTTAACACCCGTTATTGCCCCTGCTTTACTTTGTACTTTTTGTCTGCTGTATACCCCTGTGTATGTGTGGGAATAGTATATATGTGGGACATATTTGGGAAAATTATGGAAACATGGGCACTACAGGGAAATGAGCTGAGAGCAAGGTATCAGGCACAGGGCAGTGTGGCACAGGAACATGCACCAAATCCCAGGATTATAAGTGGCACATAGTAAATAGAGGCAGAGATTGAGACATTGAGATGCAGATGGGAAGATATTGCTTTGACTGGAGGTCGAATAAAAAAAATTTAAGCAGTTATCCATTTCTAAAAGAACCTATAAAAGGGAAGTAACGTGTAAAGTGATGGAGGTTTTCTGTTCCGGTTTAATGGAGAAGGGTTAAATGTGATAGTAAGTGTCCGATTTCCCAGCAGCGCCCCCGCAGGCGAAATTTAGCATTACACATCGGATTTAATGGATTCTTATGTCATACAGGACATGAAAAATCCTCCATGAAAAAAGGTGTTGGCAATTCCTTCATTAGGTCATTTTTAATTACACAGACAAAAAGCCTGGAGTTCATTTGAGGTGTGGTGTTTGCATTTGGAAGATTTTACTGCGAGGAAAACATGAGTTCTCCATAGAGATGAAACAAGCCATCCCTAAACTGCAAAAATAGAAAAAAACATCCGATTAATTACTAAAATATTAGTATTGTACATCCAAAAGAAAGAAGGAAAGGGCTGGGGAACTCATCAATGCAAAAAAATCTGGATGCCCACGGTGGATGATCACAGAATAATTTCCATGGTGAAGAGAAACCCCTTCACAAACAGCCAATATCAATATCCAAATCTAACATAAAGAGAAGACTGCAAGAAAGTAACTACAGAGGGTTCACTGCACGGTGCAGGCCACTCATAAGCCTTGAGGATAAAAAGTAAAAAAAAAACATCTAAAAAGCCGGTACGGTTCTGGAAGAACACTCTTTGGACAGATGAAACAACCTCCACTAGAATGATGGAAAGTAAAAGTATGGCATAGACGTGGTGAAACTCATGATCCATAGCAAAGCACATCATGTGCAAGACACTGCAGAGGTAGTGTGATGGCTTGGGCATGTATGGCGGCCAGGGTCACTGGGTCACTAGAGTTTATTGATGATGTGACAAAGGACAGAAGCAGCCGGTGTATTCTGGAGGTATCAGAGACATACTGTGCGCTCACATCCAGCCAAACCGATTGTCCATCTGTATTATGAAACGGTGACCAATGACCCAAAACATAAAACCAAAGCAACCTAGGAGTTTATTAACGAAAAGAGGTGGAATATTCTTGAATGGCCGAGTCAGTCGTCTGATCTCAACCCAACTGAGCCACATTTCACTTTCACTAAACTTCCAACAGAAATGCCACATGCAAACAGCAACTGAAAACTGAGAAGGAAACACAGCAATGTCTGGTGATGTCCAGGAGTTCAAAACTTCGGGCAGTCATTACCAACAAAGGGTTTTGAAACTAAGCTATTCTGACAAGGAGATACACTTTCTGGATACCACCATACAGATTAAAGGCAGCCACTTAAGAACAACAATATAACCATAAACCAACAGACAGAACGGCCTACCTGAGAAATAACAGCTTCCACCCCAAACATACCAGACAGTCTATCATATACAGCCAGGCCATAAGCTACAACCGTATCTGTTCAGACAAGACAGACCTGGAAAAACACCTCCTGGAGCTCAGGTCTGAATTTCTCCAGTTGGGCTCAGATCAAAAGTGACTGATAACCAAATAGGTAAAGCAGCAGCCATCAACAGAGATGATTTACTCAAATATAAGGAGACCCAACAGGAGGCCAGAGTGCCCCTAGTAGTCACTTACAGCCCAGAACTGGAGATCCTACGTCACATTGCCAAGGAACTCCAACCGATTCTGCATAAAGATACAAGACTAAAATAAATATTTCCAGTCCCTCCTCTCCTTCCAGCAACAACCAAATCTGAAACAACTGGTTGCCCGGAGTGCCCAGAGACCTCCATCAGAAAATGGTACCTCACCCTGCCTGCAAAGCAGGTGTAAAACGTGCCAGCACATCCGCACAGGTGACCAGGTACCTGTACCTCAATCACAGCAGGTACATCAGATCAAGGGAACCTTTTCCTGCAGGTCCTCTAATGTGGTCTACCTTATCATGTGTCAGCAGTGTCCAACCACAGGCCTTTATGTTGGAGAAACAGGTCAGAGACTCCATCAACGTATGAACTCACACAGAGCTGATATTAAAAATGAAAGGAAAGATCTGCCAGTGGCTACACATTTCTCCAGAGAGGACCACACTATGGAAGATTTGTAGATTACTATTATAATGGGACATTTTAAGACAGAGGGAAAGGAAAGAATCGGAGTATAAATTAATGAGGAGATTCAACACGTTGCAAAGTGGTCTTAACATTCATGCAGCTTCATGACCTCCTACCTCTGACCTGGAGGCCACAAGCAGATAAGAGCCAGGGCTCATGTGTCTCGCCTCATAGGTTTTTAATGTTTTTATTGTCATCATGTAAATAAGATGTCTCTGTTTTTATCAATCTGTTGTTTTAGAGGTTTTTTTAATATCATTTGATGATCACTGCCTAGTGTGTATAAAATGCTGTGAATTTTCTGTTTCATGCATAACAACATGTCTGACGAAGAGAACTAGTATTCTTGTAAGCTCATCATCAAATATACTCAGCTAGCCTCAAAAAGGTATCGCCTGATTTCTTCACTCTTCTTTTAACCAAGTACAGGCAGTCCCCGGGTTACATACAAGTTAGGGACTGTAGGTTTGTTCTTAAGCCGAATTTGAATGCAAGTCGGATCCAAGATCGCGGTCCTGTTATATCAGTGGCTTGTAAAGCACTTCCGGGTGCATAAAGAACAAGCTGCTGGTATAACGCGACCGCGATCTTAGTGATACAAGTGGAGGGGAAGATAGCAGCGGCTTGTTCTTTATGCGCATGGAAGCACTTTACAAGCCACTGGTAGTGCGCGACAGCGTCCGTAGTTACTTTCCCCTCCGCTTGGATCACTAAGGAGGCGGCAGCACACAGAAGAGCAGTACAAGTGAATCCGGCATTTCTGCGAGGGTTCTTTAGGGTAAATAAGTGCTACTGCGATCCGAGGAACGGGTCAACCCTAGACACAAACGGGGTCCTCGGCCGCGCATGCGTGGGTGAGGACCCCATTCGTATCCAGAGGTTGTTCATAACTCAGATCGTGCCTGTATTAGAAATTAACATTTTATATACACTTAATTTGTCTTATTACTTTCGAGCCCCTGAATTGAAGGGATTGTGTTTGCATGCAAGGAACTGAATCATTTTTAATCCTTTTGCTTAATCCACCAAATTAAAGCCGAAAATCTAAACTTCAACTGCATCTGAATGGTTCAGAAAATGGGAAAAATGTTGTCTCTGTCCAAATATTTATGGACCTCACTGTAAACAGGCCCTATATCAAAGCAGAGTATTGGTGCAGGCAGGAGGGTGGTCGTCTCGATAGGAGGGTAGATACTAGTTGAGTATTCTCTGCAAGCAATTTCAGAGTAGCCATGGCTCTTAGATGTCATGAATTGCAGAAGCTTACGACAACAGAAGTCCAGCAGCAGAGAATCCTGTGAAATAATAATGGGTCTGTATGTATGTACATACACACGTAAGGAAACTCACCAGGGAAATTAGACAGTCGGCTCTTCACAATGGAACAAGCACAGCTCATGAGTGCAAAATGAACTAAAAGAAATCAATAAAGTTGGTAAATGAAAAAAAAAGTCTAAAGGCTTGTCTTTTTTCCCCCATTTACTCAGATGCGCAGATTTTTTTGTTTGCTACAATGACAATCTAGAACACTCATCTCAGGTAATGACAGCAATTTATACATTTATAGCAAATTACACATAAAGGTCTCATGTACACAGCAGTATTATGGATCTACTGCAAAACAGCATTCAGACAAATATTTGGATTTGTGCTGTACATGTACATGTTTATACATGTCTTTGAATACAGAAAGAATGTAATATGTTCCAAACTTTCTTTGCAGGGCATCTCATTGTGGCACGTAGTTTAGAGGGTTGACCACTAATTGTTACCAATGGCTCATTCCATTTCTCTTTTATGTGAAGCCGTTACCATTATTAATACAATCTGCTTTATAGACTGTATGGAAAACTGGTCCTAAAGAAGGCCAATGCTGTTTGAGTAACTTAGAGTAAGTCACTGTGTATTTATCAGTGTCTTGAAGCTTGTTATTTAGTAGAGACCATGACGGATGGGCGGGTCACATACCATTCCATTTGGTCTTCTGTTACTTCTTGCAATGGGGATTAAGAGTTGAATATAATGTTTCCTATTCATTTTGAATCCACTTCTGGTTTTGGTATAATAAAAAATAAAAAAAAAACCTCTTGGAACAGGGGCAGATTAGAACTGCAATGGGCCCTGGGCTGTATGAATATTATTGCCCCTACAAGTCTGGAATCACTTCCTACATATATTACTAGAATCAGCTTCTTGGGGAACGGAGGATGTGTCCCTTCGGCCTGCTTTCAGGACCTTTGTAAGGCCTTCAAAGGTCCTGAAATGGTTCTTGTGTATTGAGAGTAGGAACAGATGTACGAGGATTTCATGGGTGAAGGTCCTTCCGAGTATAAAATTTGATGGGTGGTTATAATCCCCTACTGATTTGGAGTATCAATGGTGACGTGTTCAGGGGATCGACTTTTACAACAACTAATAAAATCTTCGTAGGGACTTTGAACGGCTTGGAAGAAGGTGGCTAAATCATCTGGTCTAACTCGAGATGTATCTACTACTTTATTCTTGGTAAGTAAGGTTGGAAAATGTTCAACCCAGCGCCACTCTGTGCCATACAAAGAAGTCAGGGACAAGGCAATAGTTATGAAGCCAGAAGTAAAAAGATTAGTACTTTAGTGTAAATATCTATATGTGGTCCTATATAATTACGTTAAGAAAGCTAATCTTTCGTTTTCCCAATAACCTACTTTTAAGAGCCGCAATGTAGCAGATCACAGGGAGGCACTTTTTTCCCCCCTTATATTGAACAGATGTGTAAATAGACCAATTAATGACATTAACCTTGCTTCAAAACCTGCAAAAATGACAATTTCATATTAGGAAGTTATTTAATTTATTGCCTGTGACCTCATTGAACATGTTAATGACTCGTACTCAAATCATAATGAACTTGATTGCTTCTCCCTCGTTAAGATTTTTTTTTCTTCCTCCTTAATGCGCGCTGGTGGTTTAACGGACCGTACCCGCGTGTGGTTTCAAAAGTAAAGAAGAAAAAAAAAAAGTTGGTAATTACGCGCGCTCTATAATGTGATAAAACGATTGGTGAAATGTGCCTCATTAAATTAAGAGAACAGATCACCATTTACATGAAAGAAAACTTGTTGCATCTTATGAGAGGCAAGTTTTAAGGGATGAAAGCAATGGCCAGCCGTGGTGTCTGGCGGTGAGGTCTCTCTGCTGGGATGACGCCATCGGTTAACCATACATTTGGAGTCATATGCATACCAGTTAACAATTGAAGGGGGCATTCCCAATTTAACAAGAAAACCACCTTTAAGACATATCCTGTAAAAGTTCTCAGGATAGGTCCACAATATCAGATTGTTAACAGGTCCAACTTCTGGCCCACTGTAACATGAAAACGACAGCTCTATTCTTCGAGTAGTGGATGAACTAAGGAATTTTTGCTTTATTCCCATTTAAATAAAGGGGAAGTCTGAGGAATACACAGAGAATGGATCTCTCCTATTCTGGAAAACCTGTAAACCCCCTTTAAAAGTCGTATAGATACGGTCTAATTCCTGGGACTCGCATACATCCTCAGAACAAGGGTCTCACAAGCCTCATGGCTTTTGCATCCAGATTGGTAAAATCCCTGAGCAATTGTACTTACTTCCATTAACTTCTATTGAAGCCCCAAAGACACTTCCTAGGTCCAGCACTGACCCCAACACACAGACTGTGATCTTTGGCAGTCCCGCAGAAGTGAAGGAAGTGGATGGTGGTGAAGGAAGTGATGGTCACACATGTGCACATACCCAAGTTTATGTCATCAGTGATGGGGCATAGTGGTTGGTTCCTCATTGATCAACGATATGAAACTTTAGAGAAAAGTCTGTTGAGACAAAGCTTTGGATTTGGAGACAATAAGATAGGACTTTGCAGTTGACCATTTCATCAATAGTATATCTATTTTACAGTTTACCATAAAACATGAACATACAAAGTTCATGTCATCAGTGATGGGCATAGTGGTTGGATTCCTCAATGATCAGACAATTATCCCCCTATAACAGTGATGGCAAACCTTTTAGAGACTGAGTGCCCAGACAACGACCAAAATCCACTTATTAACTGTGCAGTGCCAACGTGGCATTTTAAGCAGTAACTTATTGCTACCTGTTATTCCACATCTTTCAATTGTATTGGCCTCCTAAGCCACCAATACAGTTGAAAGAAAGAGGGTCTCTCTGTAAAGGAAGAATGTTGGCTCCAGCGGGATGACCTCCAAAAGATCATGCGGTTCTGTCAACACCACCTCACTTTTCCCAGTTCCAAACAGCCAATGAAGTGTCGCTTTAAAATAGTGCCGAGAGCAGCATCTCATAAGTTGCCTGGGACTGCAGGAAGATTTGGTGGATTTGGTCCTTTTTGGAGAACTCTGTCCTGTGGTGATGGCCGGAGAGCCCACAGAAAGGGCCCATGCCATAGGTTCGCCACCACTGCCCTATAGTGTTCCCAAATAAGGTATATGAAACTTTGGACAAAAGCCGGTTGGCTTTTTAGAGACAAAGCTTTGGATGCAATAAGAATATACAGTTGAATATTTCATCGATAGTATATCAATACCACACTGTACCATAAAACATGAACATACAAAGGATGGTCCTGTTCGGTGTATGATGGTTTTATTTGGATAGAAAATTTTTGAAATCTGTTTTTTGCCTTTCATTATTAGCGTTCTTCAAATAAATTCACTTTGAAAAGATAGGAGATGGCACTAACCATAAACCAGAGGGATCTTTAAAGGGGATATAGTCATCTTTTTTCTATAGAGACGGTGCTAATGACCATCAGACCGTTGGAAGACTGATTGTCTTGCTATAGCATTGGTCATCCATTCTTTTTCTCCATGTACTTATGAATGATGTAGGTTTTTTATTTAAATTATAATTATCTTGGAAATTTAAGGGGTTGTACGACACTAGACAAACCCTCAGGTCAGCACCATTGCTGCCCATAGGTTGTGGCCAATACTGCAGAACTGACAAGTTCAAGTTTATAGCACTAAAGTTGCAAACCTTGGGCAAAACATTGAGCAATTAAAATAATAAGAATTATTACTCCCTTTTTAGATCTAAATTTTATTTTGCTTGGTGGACTGTTGAATATTTTGTTGTTTTTCAGCAGCGACTCTAGGCTTTGGGCATGACGTTATGGCGGAGGATTAATGGAGCCACAGTAGATGTTGTTTTGACAACATCTTGGTTAAGAATCATTCATTAATGTGTCTAGTCTTATAAAATGTGGGACTGTAGGGGTTAGAGAGGGCTGCCCTGTTGTGCTGCCAGAACTTGGATTGTGATGTTGTTATGGGGTCAGCACAGACAGTGTGTTTAGGTCACTCCTGCTGCTATGTGTAGTCTATAAATCACACAGTGAGGTGTAGAGGTTTCAGGCAGGAAGAAGGAACAGGCCATGCCGAAGTATCTAATTTACTGAAGCATCCACATTTGTCACAGTCACAGAGGGAGCTGGTGAGAAAAGTACAGAGACACGGCAGACAATTATTCTTGTACAGAAGGTTACTGCAAATATCAGTACAACTACTTAGAATCATCATCGGACACAAAAGCCATTATTAGATGTGAAACATCCTCAAGCCTTGGAGAAGGACTATAATAGCATCTATAGAGCGAGCAGGTGACCTTCTGAATGGAAGGGAAGAGGTTAAAATTGACTCATCAAATGATGTTTGGAATGGAGGCGCTGGGATTTACTAAATTAATTGAAATTCCTCAAAATAAAAAAAAAAAGAGTTGAATTTGTTTCTGCACTTCCGAGCTTCTAAGGGATTTGCAATGAAAGGTCATCTGGCTGTTCAAACACTAGTATCTAATAAGAGGCCACCGGAGATCCCTCACCAGCAACATGGGCCTAAATGTGTGGCCGCTGCCTGGGGACAGAGTAAACACTGTAGACTAAGCTTGTTATAGATGTATACTTAGTGACCTTTTGGGCGTCTTACATTCTATCCATCTCTTAGAGAAATGCTAAGTTCTTCTAAATCCAGCAACCCTGCTCCTCACATGTGGGATTCTGTTGTTTGGAGAGCAAATGTCATTGTTTGAACGCCAAGAATACAATTTCTAGAGGATTTGATATCTCTAAAATAAGTGTGATCAAGGCTGATGCTATGAATACACATGTGACTGCACTACGATAGCTAGAGTTTCTTTGGTCCCAATGTCAAATCTGAAAAACGACCCGAGAAATAGAGTTGGTGTCCTTACAAATATGTTTTGTAAAAGAATAGTCCAGGTTAAAAAATTAAACTTGTCAGTCCTTTTCTGGGCTGCTAACCAGTTCGCGACCGCCCGCCGTGTATTCACGGCAGCGGTCGGGTCGCGCTGCATGGAGAGGGCTCATGGGCTGAGCCCTCTCCATAGCTGGTAAGTCTTTGCTGCATATTGCAGCAAAGGCTTACCGTTAACACCCGCGATCGGTGCCAGCAAAAAGATAGCGGCGCATGGGCGCCGCCATCTTACCTGGGATCACCGCTCCCCGTGATGTCAGCGGGGAGCGGCGATCCGTCTATTTCGTTTTAGCACATTGTAATGAATGAGGAGGAAAATCCCCATATACTGCCATATTGTAGTATGGCAGTATATGAAAGAATCGATCAGACAACCTAGGGTTAAAGTACCCTAGGGAGTCTGAAAAATAAAAAAAAAGTTTAAAAAAAAAAATTATAATAAAAAAACCTAAAATTTCAAATCGCCCCCCTTTCCCTAGAACTGACATAAATATAAATAAACAGTAAAAACCATAAACACATTAGGTATCGACACGTCCGAAAATGCCCCATTTATCAAAATATGATAACGGTTTTTCAATGTGTTTAACCCCGTAACGGAAAATAGCGCCCAAAGTCGAAAATGGCACTTTTTTGCCATTTTGAAAAATATACACCAAAGTAACGTCTGGCAACACTGGAGACTTTCACGCCTCTTCTGGAAGAGCTATGGGAAACTTGGTATGGAAACCATGGAAGTTCCTTTGGGCACAGAAGATAGAGGCAGGCAGGAAGGGAGGTGCCGGATTATAAGGGCTGAGCCGGATTAGCCAGCACCAATCAGAAGGAAACTGGCCCTTTAAGGCTAGAAGAGCCAGTGCGTGGGAGTGTGCGGCCTAGTCAGACGGAAAGCAGGCTCATAGAGAGGTAAGTCCAGGTCGGGGGGTTGCCACGCCACAATGAAGGACACGGGTGTACCCATGATCTGTACCGAGGATCGCGAGTGCGGCCGTGACACCCCTCTCCCCTGCTCCCTCAGTACTTCCTCCCTGATGTAATCTCACTGTAGAAAACATTATTTTTTGAAGGGAGGAGGCCATGGATAACATAACACAGTGCCTGGATATAGGAGTAAGTGTCCCTGGTTTATCATGCTTGATTTATGTTTTAATCTACTTAAACACCATGATAGCAAGTGCCTTGGAGTTACCACTTTCATGAACAATGTTTTGTGCGCTTTATAACCAAAACTTCTGACCCCATGACTCTTAGTGGCGGCTTTACACATTATATCAAGCACAGAAGAGTGGTACTGCACATAACGGACCACCTTCTGGGCACTTGTTATTATGGTGAGGGGCATAGGATTGATCATTGCCTGTGCTATGGTTACCATGGTGTTCCAATCCTTTATCCACGAAGAGGACAATATAAATGAACAAATGTCCTAGATTCCTGAATATTGAAGTAAATAATAGTGTTTTACTTGATAGACCGTGTATGATCATGTACGGTCTGATTATAAAGGACTGATACTCTGAATGAGGTTGGAAACCACATTGGAAATTGGATGTTTGAGCAAATGACCCCATGTTGGTTACTAACATCATATATTGTTTTGACATATGGTAGCCTTACTACTACATACAACATATTTTTCCTTAATACACAACATCTTCTAACACCATAGAAACACTATAGGCTACTACAGTTAACTTTCACTAGTTCTTTTACTTTATTGGCTATCCCCCAACTATCAGACAGCTACACCAAGATGTTCATGATCAGTTGTGGTCTCATCTTCTCTGGATCATCCCAACCCAGAATAACAAAAAAAAACAAAAACAAGGCTCCCTTTACCCTGTTTTAACCCAGGAGGTGCCCCATCTATCCGTTGTGGAAATAGTGGCAACAAGCTCTATTCAAGCCAAGCTTGGATTTTAAGAACCAAGAAACCCCCACAGCTGGACAACATGAAAATGTTTTCTTCTTCTAAGGCACCTTTCACACTTTCAGTGTGGGGACATATCTGCCAGCAAGTTTGGCGGCTGGATATATACTTCCCCATAGACATGGCTGTGGTGTCCTAGCACTTGTGTGGCACTGTACCATACTGTTCACGGGTAGATAGAACATGCTCTCTCTTTCCCCCTACGTATGGCCGGCGCCATGTTTCTCCTCTCCTACATGCTGCCATGTCCTATCGCCGGTCCAGCACACGTTAGTGTGAAAGTAGCCTAATAGTGGGAAAACAGCTTTAGCCCAATGTATGGATCGATCAAAGACTGGATGGCACTAGGTTAGGGGTGGCGAACCTATGGCACGGGTGCCAGAGGTGGCACTCAGAGCCTTTTCTGTGGGCACCCAGGCCATCACCAGGGAGGACTCCAGGTATCTTCCTGCAGTCCCAGACAGCCCAGGGCTTGCTGTGCACAGAGCTATTTTAAAGTGACAGGACTACCTTCGGACTACTGGAGGTGTGGGAATGTGTGGACAGATCTGGATTATCATTGTAGCTCCTGCCTGTCATAAACCAAAGAAGAGAATGGATGCGTATGTTGGACTCAAAAAGTATAATTTATTTCATATGAAAATCACAACAAAGACAAGACATGAAGGAATAAAAACACCTAAAAGGTACACACCTTAGTGTGCCCAACTCCCATGGGTCCTGGTATGACCCAGCACTCCCAAGCTTGATCTGCCCACAAGTAATGCCCAAATAAACAGTAGAAGTACCCTAGTAGGCAGAGTGAATGTAAACACAATAAGAGATTCCAAATGCCATTGAACTGCCCTACTAATACAATACCCTATAGGAATGTCCCAGTGAATTAATTAGAATGCATGGACAGAGAGCTGGGAAGGTAGAGAACCCCACGCGTATCGTCACCTCGGGATGACTTCCTCAGGGGTAAGTCAATTGTAGCTCCTGCCCTGACAATTCTTCCTGTTTATGGGACCCTGGAGGGAAGCTACAATGATCATCCGAATTTCTCCTATTTTCTGCTTTATCGGTGTCCTCAGGGTGCTGATATGAATGAAAGCTGTGAAAGAGCAGAGAGTATAAATTTCTGTGTTGGCACTTTGCGCTAAATTAGTGGGTCTTGGTTGAGTTTGGGCACTCTGTCTCTAAAAGGTTCACCATCACTGCACTAGGTTATTAAAATTTAGATTTTTGGTTTGGGACTTATCATTCAACATTACTCGGTCTATGATATCAAGTTACGTCGGGTGGACATGGACAACCGTGGAGTAACCGGTACGGATGACCTGCAGGTAACTCATCCAGAGGATGTGCTTCAATTTATTTGAGCCTGGTGCCAGACTGTTTTCTAACCAATAAATGAATGTCAGCTCTATTCTATAAATTAGTCACATCAGTTTTGAACCAATGTCAAAGTGATCCTAACAGTGATAATTTATGGAGCCGCCTGCTGTACACTTATCTCCTTTATGTATGTTTTTCAGAAACATTTTTATTTATTGGTGATTAATGACCATATTTTATCCATATTTTATACCTGGAGCCAGGATTTGTTCTTAGTAATGTAGCTCGGTGATATAATGGTTTGGAGATGTGCTTAATAAAGAACATCCCGCACATCATTTGCACATTTTAATGTTTGTACATCATGACCCACATAAAATTATGACCTTCTTTAACGCTGTCTGCTATCCAGAAAAACCCAGACTTTTGCTACCAATAAATATTATCCAATGGCAGCTGGGATTGTTCTGCCAAAAGATGGAGGGTCCAGTGTTACATTCTTTAACCCCTTGGTGTACAATATAAAGAGGTCTTTACATTGGGTTTTGCCGGGTCTGTCTGTGATATTATTTAGTAGCATATCCCAGCCTTCATATAATAAGCATATTTATTTTATATAGACACAGTGCTACATGGGCTTCAATTGTAAATAAGAAAAATATTTTTGTAATTGAGTGTTAGAATATACACTAGAGATCAAAATTAGAGAAGAACACACAGTTTTCTAAATATCAAGGTTGCTGTGTAGTCAAATGTGAATATGAGTAAAATAGCAGTATTTTAAGCTTATTTCATAAATTGTATATATTCTTAATTTCCTTAATTATCTGACAAACCCCATTTTACTGGCTCCTAACTCTCCAATTGCCACTGGCTTTGCAAAAATAGTGTGCTGTTCCAAAGTGACTGAAACCCTCTGGCAGCAAGTTGTCAAGATGAAGGCCAAAGGGGTGACTTCATCAGCCATAGCAAGATAAGTTGGTTGTTCCAAGTCTGTTTTCTAGAAAATTGCATCTTTGTAACATCACACACTCATTCAAGGCCCCTCAAGATGGCCGTTCACCCTCGAAATACAAATGTGGGACAGGACAGGATAATGTGGAGAATCTCCATGGGTAATTGTTTCAATACCGCTTCTGTATTTTCTCACCAGTTCAGCATTGAATAAGGTAAGGATCAGTCATACAGTGTCCCAACGTTTAAAAGCATTTAGACTAAAAGCCCACTCTGCAGTGACCAAACCTTTCGTTAGCAGAAAAAAAATCTAAATGCTCGACTAACCTTTGCTGAGGAGCATGTTTTGTGGAAAGAGCAAAAGTGATGAAAGCAAGTTTAACTTATTGGATCTGATGGGAAACATTATGCTAGTCGGAGAAAGACTGGGGATGGATTGAACCCAAAGTGTGTAAAGAAGTCAGTGAAAAGTGGTGGAGGAAGTGTCATGGTTTGGGGAATTTTTCCTGCAGCAGGAGTTGGATCTTTCATACAGCTACATGGCAGATTGAATTGCAAGTGTTTTTTAGAACCTTCTTCAGAACCACATGGTTCCTTCCATGTGCTGTTCGCTCAATCAGCCAGTAATTATCATGCAGGACAATGCCCTCCGTCAAATAGTAAAACAGAAAAAAATTGAAATAAATTAAAATGGCCAGCCCAGAGTCCTGATCTAAACCCAAACAAAAACCTCTGGAAAATCTGTGGAGACAAGATGGACAAGAAACCCATCAACAATCACAAAACTGTGGAAGAGACTGGACCAAAATTCCATCAGAGCCGCGGGAGAGACGAGCGATGTCCTGTGACTGCAGGCAAAAGTCTGTAGACTTCCTACTATTACTGACTGTTGTAACCTTTAGAAAATTTAATCTTTCTATGAACTACAGTCAGTGCTGTTCTCTTATTATCATCAATTTTTTGCATAATAGGTTTTAGGTTGATACTTTGGTAATTTTGTAAAACACCGTTTGCACCCCCATTACAAAAATAACCCATTAAAATGTTGATCAATGGAGATTACATTATTTCTGGGATCAAGTGATCATATTTTGTGCTCCAATTTTACTCTCCAATGTATGTAGAGTAGCCGACAGGCCAATAAGTTACTCTGTTAACCTCGTTCAGGTGAACAGGTGCAAACAAGCTCAGCAAAACAAAATAGTTTATGACATTGCAAAACACAGGATCATCAATAATATCCTGATTAGAGGTGGTCCACACACTGATTATCAGAACTAAAGTCCCATTGCTCGATTTGAATGAAGTTGAGGGTCAAACATGTGCAGTTTCCACAAGGTTTTACTGGTGTTGGACCAGTCACTCCCTTTTAGTCAGGGGATGGGACCCAAAGACCACAGCTGATCCGCTTAACAGTTAATCTTGGGTCAACCTGCTGCTTAGGTTAGAAATGTTGACTGCTTTGTAATGAACTTAAATTGATGTTTTATGCTAGGATATATCACTTTTTGCGTAATAATATTGATAAGTCAATAGGTCACACTAGCCAAGTTAAGTGGTCCAATCAGATTGGAGAGATTACTGAAGTACAGTGGGGGGAGATTTATAAGAATGTTATTAGGAGCACTAAGCATTAATCTAAACCATAGATGTACTCACATATATTATATAGGACACTATTTTCTCCACAATTTATGTTTAAGATTGGGTTGAAGAATAATTCTAATTGTATGAGATGTAAGACACATAATGCGGACATCCTCCATGTCCTGTGGGATTGCCCGAGGATTGGGAAATACTGGAGTGAGATTTTTGGGTGTGTTGAAGTAAGGGTAGTATGCTCTTTACCACGCACAGCTACCCTAGGTTTCCTGGGATTAACTCCAACTAATATAGGTTCGAGACGTAAAATAGATTTGGTTTTAAAGGTTTTGTTTTTGGCGAGACTGGTCCTGATTAAACATTGGAAAGACGATAAAGCTCCAGCAGTAAAGGAGTGGCATAACACAGTGAAAAAAAAATTGATGTTTTATGGTATCTGCAACCATAAAATGACTCTATGTTTTGCTACAGCACAGATGTTTAAAGCCTCTGTCCATTGAAACCTTACGTCATCAATATATGTGATGGTCCCAAGAAGAAACATACAATGAGCTCAAGTTGTTGAGTAGATGCTCACTCTGTATACATGTGTCCTATAAATTTACCGCCGATGCCGGTGTTCGAGACATTGTTGTTAGACTATTTGGCAGAAAAGGATTAATGGATGGTGGTTCCAATTCTCAAAGTAAATGTGCAAGTTGCCGGCAGTATCATTAGCAAGTCCAGCAGATCTGAAATGGTGAATCAGTGACTCGATGGCACTGCCACCTGAACCTCCGTTTCTACTTCATCAATCTCACATGTTCTCTCTTTCTCCAAGTCCACTTAGCTTGTTCATATTTTGATCTTCCCTGCACCTATGGATCCTCCGCGAAACTGATAAAATCATGGCAAAACACCCCATACATGAACCCACATAAATATATGATCTACAGGGAGGACTTATCTTTCATTGGGTTACAACGTATTTTAGGGTTCCCAATTCTTTAGGCTTTGGAGCTCAAATCTTCTAGGACAGTGGTAAACTCAATGGAATAATTTGCACCCTGTATTAAAAAGAGGTCAGACGATCTATTCAGGACTTTATTACTGGTGGCCCCGTTGACGAGTATTGCCTATTGATTGAGAGGCTTTGTTGTCCCTATTGGTCAGGATATTTATGGTTTCCAGAAACATTCTATGACCTATTGTTCTAGTCATCCTGTAATCTTTGATTTATCATGTACAGTGAATCCAAAGTACAATACAAGTAAACAAAAAAAAAACAAACCTATACACATCCAGTGGAAAAAAAATCAAGCTGAGAAAGCCCCATCTTGTTGTGCGTTAAAGCTCCAACGAGTCCAATATCTACATGTGGCTACCGGGCCGGCTGTGTAGTCTATCCCTAGGGAAGTGTGATGGTTGGACAGCACCCTCTCTCAACTTCTACTCAACTACCATATGGCACATGAATGGATAGGCCATCAATACTGGAGCACTTGGTGATCCCACACCGATCAGCTGATTTTGTCCACCTCAGTCTTTGACACCAGAACAACAGAGAGCGGATCTGAAACTATAGCTTCATTCTCTGTCTAGTGAACATCTGAGCTGACCATTAAGGGTCTGGATCAGAAAATGCAGACCTATCCAATGGAACGGTTATCAATTTCCTTAACTTGGAAAATGGCTTAAGTTACAGAGCATAATACATATTAAATTAGCATTTAATAGGAGCACCCTGCTTCCCCTATCGTGCATGCAAGATAAAGCCGGCTCAACATTACGATGCACTTCCGTGTGACACGTCAAGAGTCTCGTCTCATAGATTCTGATGCACTTATGGTTACAATGTACAAATGGCTTCTCATAACAATAGATTTGGTTTATGAAAATGTCAATACCGCATATATCATTTGTACACATTTACTTGCTAGTCCTTAGGCACATAGGGGTTAATAAAGTCATTGCGGTCTCATATTCTTCACCTCCCCTGCTCCCCCTAAGTGTAAATCCTTCATCAGGGGGTTGTGCAAACTGGAGATTGCAGGCTGATGTCCATGGAAAGCTCATTTAGTGTCCAAAGGCAACTCAATCAGCTGCAGGGAGAGAGACTGATCCAGAGTCAGTCAATATATGTCTCCAGTGATAGAGAGGGAGCACCGGCTACCCCTCCGTCACCCAGCTCTCTCATCTACTCTAATCAATGCTATTTCACAAAGCACGCTTAGCCTGGCTTAACCCTGCTTGTGCCGGGACTTTCAAATATCACATAAATTCTCTTATATTGAGAGAATGTTGTGTCGAAGCTCTGCTAGGAAAGTAAGAGATATTATAATAAAATAAAATTTAAGAAAAGCTGTGCAATATAATTTTTTGGAAAAGACAGAAAGCTGCAATATACCAATATCTAATCTACTGTTCAGCTGATGGCCATTTCCTTTAACTTCCCTATAAAAGGTGCATGCTTGGCCGGACGGAGCTTCCACATTTAAAGGGAACCTGTCACAAGGTTTTTTCCCCACTAAACTACTAGTCCCCTCAGGGTATGAAATGCCCTTTCAAGAATTCATTCTTCTATGTGAAATCTCACCTGTTAACTACTGTATTAAAAAGAATCTCCTCCAAAGTCTGGCAAATATGACTCTTCTCTTTTCATTTCCATGAGATGAGCCAAGTTTAGAGGTTGCAGAGGTAATGGCGCTTCATAAGCCCTTAAATTTGTTCTATAGCACCTAGAAACATGCTGCTAGGGTCATGAGATAAAGGCAGCTAAAGACATAATTGGAAACACGAGCTACAAATAATTTCTAACTGCCTGTATGTCCAGTTCTGTAGATCACAGACTGTAAACTAGATAAGAATCTCATCTTCCAGATCCTACTTTTAATGCGACATCAGCATGTTTCTAGCTATATCACAGAAGATAGGGCAGCGGTTCTCAACCTGGGGGTGGGGCCCCCGGCGGGGGTCGAACGACCAAAACACAGGGGTCGCCTAAAGCCATCGGAGCCACGATTTTTGGTACGAATACAATATTCTTGTACATGGTTTGGGGTTACCGCAACATGAGGAACTGTATTGTGGGGTCACAGCATTAGAAAGGTTGAGAACCACTGAGATAGGGGCTTCTGACAGTGGCGTAACAAGACCCCAATGGGCCCCGGTGCGAACTTAGAAACGGGTCCCCCCATATACCTAAACCCTCATTGCCGGCCCCATACCAAATGTTATTTTTCAGAATACACATATATCATATAAAATTAGCACAGACATAAGCCACATACACTACATATGCATAACACACATATATAAACACTGCACCATGTATACTGCAGTATGGCAGTATATGGTAGGATCAGACAACCTAGGGTTAAAGTACCCTAGGGAGTATGAAAAATAGCAAATAAACCCCCCCCCCAAATATAAAAATTCCCTAGAACCAATAATATCAGTAAAAATCATGTTAGGTATTGCCACAGAACACAAAACCAAAAATACCCCTGAATGCAACCTCTGCAACAGTGTACTCAAAATACCAAAAAGAACCAGAGCAGCAATAAATTTAAATGTATAAGAATAAAAATAATCTTTATTGAAAGTACATAATTACAGCATGTATAATCCTCAAATGGGAAAAGATGTAAATACCGTATAGAGGGGACACAAGTAGCCCAAGATGGAAAAAAGGGCAATACAGGAGACCAATGGCCGCCCCTGTTAGTCCAGAGTCCAAATAATATAAGAGAAAGTACACGTAATATGGTCACAATATTAGACTCAAATACATTTGGGCAAAAAGTGGCAGTAGTGCAGTGAAAGATAAATAAACCATACACAACCCTGGAGGTACCACCCAGTGTTGGTAAAAAACATCAAAATACTATTGCACACTCACCCGAAAGCATAATGGACAGACACTGGGCAGTTCAGGGGAAAGCCAAAGGATACACCCCAACGCGCGTTTCGCACGAATGCTTCGTCAGGAGGTGATGACATAATGCTGTATCTAACATTTTATAGTTTCCCACGGCATATCCGCATCCAGGCGCGCCCACCACGTGACGCGCGCGTAGCCCTGAGGTCGCGCACCGGAAGTGCGTCAACCGGAAACGTCAGCCCGAGTCACATGATCGGGGAGACGTTACCGTGGAGACGCATCCCGTGGTTGTGCACTTCCCCAGCGGAACATGATCATGAGGTAAGTATATAGTGGTAATTTAGTCCTAATATATCAAACACAAACACAAATTAACATAGCTTAACCCACAATATTAAAAATAGAATCAACGAACCGCATATATACAATATGGACATAGTATGTAACATGATCGTAGACAGAGATAATTATCGGCATAAGAATCTAACATGATCATCAACAGTGACAGTCATTCAGTGTGGGCATGGTCTACGGGCATTTCATAAAGTCCACCACACTTAATCAATATCCATATCATCTCCATATGTCATATTCAAGAAGCCTGCTGGTAAAACAGAGTACCCCACTGGAAATTCACAGATCATAATATAATGTGTATACCTCTATATTAACGTTTCTACAGTAGAAAAAATATATACAACCCCCCAATCCATATATATCAAGGTAATGTGCAAATAAATAAAATAGTCAATAAAGCATATAATCATATATGACTCCGTATACTTAGTGAACTGACCTGATGGTACACATATAAATGTAAATTATTACTTATATATAAAAACCATGTAGCATGTGTACTGTAGCATGTGTACTATAGCATGTGTATATATAAAAACCATATAACATGTATACTATAAAGTGAATATAGGTGTACACTAGAGAAGGACTCCCTAGTGAAAGTGACATGAGTGCATAAAGTGCCATATGCTTCAAAGTGAAACGTAACAATGACCAAATTGGGCCAGACCAATAATAAAGTGTTCGTATCAAAATTGGAAAGATTATGTATAATCTTATCCTACAAGAGTGTATGGAGTATAAAAATAAAAAGGAAAGTGAACAAAAGCTGGGTGTGAAATGACATATCCAAGACTACCCACTATTAATCTATATTTAAGGATATGAGTGTGCAAATATATTATACTCTCTTAGAATTTCGTGACAAAAAAGTGTTGGACACAACAAACAAGACAAAAACATGTGTACTCAAAAACAAAAATATTCACGATTAAAAAAATTTACATATAGAGAGAATATTGAGCGCCTCCAATTCCAACCAGTTCATATGGAGCTTCTTATTGTATAGGAAATGTATCTTGAGATTTGATGGATTAGAGGGGATTCAGGTACTGGATAGCTGTCGAAGATGTATCGAAAACGTGTTATAGAGTAGGGTCTATTCTATAGGAGGTCCAAAGAAAACAAACAGTTAATTAGACACAACACCAGAAAAAAACACAGTAATACTAAAAATAAAATATTATAAAAAAGGTTTGAAGCTGGTGGCCTCATTGAGGCCTTTAGGCTGTATGGTGTCTAGGAGGGTAATCCACCTTAGTTCTTTTTGTAATAACCTTTTCTTCCCGTCACCACCCCTCGAACCCAAGAGGACCCTGTCTATTCCTCGTACAGTGAGTCCTTTGGGATTACAGCCATGTACATCACGAAAATGTTTCGGAATTGGCTGCAATTTCAAATCCTTCAAAGGGCCAGAGGCCACATCACTCCTGGCTGCTCTTATGCTCCGAATGTGTTCCAATACTCGTACCTTTAAAGGCCTAGTTGTCATGCCGATGTAAATTTTGTTGCATGGGCAGAGTAGATAGTAGACCACCAACTCCGTATTACAGTTAATGTGATATACAATTTTGAAGTTTCTTTCTGAATTGGAGTCGGTGAAATTCTGTGCACGCTCCATATATCGGCATGCCTTACATCTGCCACAGCAGAAGGAGCCCCAAGGTGGGCCTCCCCTACCCAACCAGCTCTTTTCCACATTAGGGACATAGTGGCTGCGGACCAGCATGTCCCGCAGGTTTCGTGACTTGCGCCATGTAATGGAAGGGTGGCCATTGAGACAAAGTGCTAGGTCTTTATCAGTCAGTAAAATGGACCAATGTTTTTCTATTATCTCCTTGATCACCCTCCATTGAGAATTGAAACTTGTAATCACTCTTACTGGCTCTTTATCCTTTTTATTTTCATTCCTTGGTCGACTTACCAAAAGAGAGCTACGGGTTTCCCTTTTAGCCCGATCATATCCATGTTTAATGGTTGTTTCTCTGTAGCCTCTGTTCCGGAATCTCCTGGTGAGATCTTCAGCCTGATTTTCGAAAGAGCGGTCGCTGGAGCAGATACGTCGCATGCGCAGGAACTGCCCTACTGGGATAGCTTTCTTGGTCTGGGGGTAATGAGAGGAAGAAGCATGAAGGAGGGAATTTACAGATGTTTCCTTTCGATATACATCAGTAGTAACAAACCCCTCCAGGTCTCTGCCGATCAGAATGTCAAGGAACTCAATCTGATTTTGGCTATATTTCCAGGTCAGCTTGATGTTTTGTTGATTGACGTTGAGGCTCTGTAAAAACATTCCCAAATCATTGGCCGACCCCTGCCAAATGAACAGTATGTCGTCTATGTATCTCGACCACGAGATGACGGCGTCATAACCAGGCATGTTGTCCACGATGTCCCTCTCCCACAGCCCCAGGAAAAGGTTGGCATACGAGGGCGCGCAAGTCGCCCCCATAGCCGTTCCCTGGAGCTGCAGGAAGAAACGATCGCGGAAAACAAAAAAATTATGTTTTAAAACAAAATCCAAAAGTGACATAATAAATTCAATTAAATCGGTGTCTAAATTAGACATCTCCAAAAAGTATTTTGACGCTCGCATCCCGTGGTCGTGACAAATGGAAGTATACAGAGCCTCAACGTCACAAGTGACCAGCCACATATCAGAGTCTAAGTGGACCCCCTCTAATCGGCGTAGGACATCCGTGGTGTCCTTGACAAACGATGGGAGTGTCTCCACACATTGCTGCAGATAAAAGTCAATAAACTGGCAGGCTTTCTCACAGACCCCCCCCATTCCCGACACTATCGGCCTACCTGGGGGTTTTTTGGCGTTTTTATGCACTTTCGGCAATAAGTAGAACGTCGGGGTGGTTGGAAATTCTACTGTCAGGCCCGCCATCATTTTAGATCCAATGATATGATTCTCAACTCCCATCTGCAACAACAAATCCATTTCTTTTTTAAACCTAGACATAGGATTAGATGGTAACCTTTTATAACATTGGGTCATATTAAGTTGACGTGAAACCTCCTCCTCATACATCTGCGTCGGCCAAATCACAACATTGCCCCCCTTATCCGCTGGTTTAATAACCACATCTTTACGTTGACTCAATTCCCTTATGGCTGTTCTCTCAGCAGGAGTAATGTTATCTTGAGAGATCCTATTGGACACTGACTTAAGATCTATTGGATACTGACTTAGACGGTCGCTGGAGCAGATAGAAAAAGATATTGACCTACTTAAGGTCAAAATTCAACAAACCATCAGTAAAGAGGATTGTGAAGCATTTAACAAATCTCTAGAGAATGATCTAGACAAATGGGAGAAGGAGATACGAGAACTAAAGTGTAAAAAATTCAAGAGGGATCTGACAGATTTTCAAAATAATCAGGCCTATCGCTGGCGATCCAGAAGGGAAAGATCTAGATCCATTACCAGATCCACTTCCAGTATCTCACTCCACTCAGAAGAAGGATGTGGAGAACGTTTTTTAGACAGACGCCGGGATTCTGGAGATATGGGGAATTCAAGAGATCTAGGCTCTACCCCAAGAACCCCGGCTATAAAGAGAAAGACAGGAGGAATGCACAACTGGGAGAAACGACCAAAGAAACATTAAAGGTAATTAACCTATCCCCAGTACCATTAACTAAGGACCAAGAAAAAGTATTACAAAAAGGTCTATCATTTGCACCGGCAGCCAGTTTTGACTACTTCACGGCTTTGAAGGATGTTGAACTCTTTGCCCGGAGATTAATTTTTAAAAAACATTTCTCCAGACAAACGGAGGCACCACCAGAGAATGAGCTGGACCAACAGGTCATCTCAATCTTGGAGTCCCTTTTAGAAGAACAGGAAATTGAGTCCAAACTCCCCATGCATCTGTGTCGTCGCTCGCAGCATTGCCCCCCTTTATCCTTATGTCCCGCTGTAGAGATCTTCACTAAACTAGTAAGAAGAGATCTTAAGTCAGTGTCCAATAGGATCTCTCAAGATAACATTACTCCTGCTGAGAGAACAGCCATAAGGGAATTGAGTCAACGTAAAGATGTGGTTATTAAACCAGCGGATAAGGGGGGCAATGTTGTGATTTGGCCGACGCAGATGTATGAGGAGGAGGTTTCACGTCAACTTAATATGACCCAATGTTATAAAAGGTTACCATCTAATCCTATGTCTAGGTTTAAAAAAGAAATGGATTTGTTGTTGCAGATGGGAGTTGAGAATCATATCATTGGATCTAAAATGATGGCGGGCCTGACAGTAGAATTTCCAACCACCCCGACGTTCTACTTATTGCCGAAAGTGCATAAAAACGCCAAAAAACCCCCAGGTAGGCCGATAGTGTCGGGAATGGGGGGGGTCTGTGAGAAAGCCTGCCAGTTTATTGACTTTTATCTGCAGCAATGTGTGGAGACACTCCCATCGTTTGTCAAGGACACCACGGATGTCCTACGCCGATTAGAGGGGGTCCACTTAGACTCTGATATGTGGCTGGTCACTTGTGACGTTGAGGCTCTGTATACTTCCATTTGTCACGACCACGGGATGCGAGCGTCAAAATACTTTTTGGAGATGTCTAATTTAGACACCGATTTAATTGAATTTATTATGTCACTTTTGGATTTTGTTTTAAAACATAATTTTTTTGTTTTCCGCGATCGTTTCTTCCTGCAGCTCCAGGGAACGGCTATGGGGGCGACTTGCGCGCCCTCGTATGCCAACCTTTTCCTGGGGCTGTGGGAGAGGGACATCGTGGACAACATGCCTGGTTATGACGCCGTCATCTCGTGGTCGAGATACATAGACGACATACTGTTCATTTGGCAGGGGTCGGCCAATGATTTGGGAATGTTTTTACAGAGCCTCAACGTCAATCAACAAAACATCAAGCTGACCTGGAAATATAGCCAAAATCAGATTGAGTTCCTTGACATTCTGATCGGCAGAGACCTGGAGGGGTTTGTTACTACTGATGTATATCGAAAGGAAACATCTGTAAATTCCCTCCTTCATGCTTCTTCCTCTCATTACCCCCAGACCAAGAAAGCTATCCCAGTAGGGCAGTTCCTGCGCATGCGACGTATCTGCTCCAGCGACCGCTCTTTCGAAAATCAGGCTGAAGATCTCACCAGGAGATTCCGGAACAGAGGCTACAGAGAAACAACCATTAAACATGGATATGATCGGGCTAAAAGGGAAACCCGTAGCTCTCTTTTGGTAAGTCGACCAAGGAATGAAAATAAAAAGGATAAAGAGCCAGTAAGAGTGATTACAAGTTTCAATTCTCAATGGAGGGTGATCAAGGAGATAATAGAAAAACATTGGTCCATTTTACTGACTGATAAAGACCTAGCACTTTGTCTCAATGGCCACCCTTCCATTACATGGCGCAAGTCACGAAACCTGCGGGACATGCTGGTCCGCAGCCACTATGTCCCTAATGTGGAAAAGAGCTGGTTGGGTAGGGGAGGCCCACCTTGGGGCTCCTTCTGCTGTGGCAGATGTAAGGCATGCCGATATATGGAGCGTGCACAGAATTTCACCGACTCCAATTCAGAAAGAAACTTCAAAATTGTATATCACATTAACTGTAATACGGAGTTGGTGGTCTACTATCTACTCTGCCCATGCAACAAAATTTACATCGGCATGACAACTAGGCCTTTAAAGGTACGAGTATTGGAACACATTCGGAGCATAAGAGCAGCCAGGAGTGATGTGGCCTCTGGCCCTTTGAAGGATTTGAAATTGCAGCCAATTCCGAAACATTTTCGTGATGTACATGGCTGTAATCCCAAAGGACTCACTGTACGAGGAATAGACAGGGTCCTCTTGGGTTCGAGGGGTGGTGACGGGAAGAAAAAGTTATTACAAAAAGAACTAAGGTGGATTACCCTCCTAGACACCATACAGCCTAAAGGCCTCAATGAGGCCACCAGCTTCAAACCTTTTTTATAATATTTTATTTTTAGTATTACTGTGTTTTTTTCTGGTGTTGTGTCTAATTAACTGTTTGTTTTCTTTGGACCTCCTATAGAATAGACCCTACTCTATAACACGTTTTCGATACATCTTCGACAGCTATCCAGTACCTGAATCCCCTCTAATCCATCAAATCTCAAGATACATTTCCTATACAATAAGAAGCTCCATATGAACTGGTTGGAATTGGAGGCGCTCAATATTCTCTCTATATGTAAATTTTTTTAATCGTGAATATTTTTGTTTTTGAGTACACATGTTTTTGTCTTGTTTGTTGTGTCCAACACTTTTTTGTCACGAAATTCTAAGAGAGTATAATATATTTGCACACTCATATCCTTAAATATAGATTAATAGTGGGTAGTCTTGGATATGTCATTTCACACCCAGCTTTTGTTCACTTTCCTTTTTATTTTTATACTCCATACACTCTTGTAGGATAAGATTATACATAATCTTTCCAATTTTGATACGAACACTTTATTATTGGTCTGGCCCAATTTGGTCATTGTTACGTTTCACTTTGAAGCATATGGCACTTTATGCACTCATGTCACTTTCACTAGGGAGTCCTTCTCTAGTGTACACCTATATTCACTTTATAGTATACATGTTATATGGTTTTTATATATACACATGCTATAGTACACATGCTACAGTACACATGCTACATGGTTTTTATATATAAGTAATAATTTACATTTATATGTGTACCATCAGGTCAGTTCACTAAGTATACGGAGTCATATATGATTATATGCTTTATTGACTATTTTATTTATTTGCACATTACCTTGATATATATGGATTGGGGGGTTGTATATATTTTTTCTACTGTAGAAACGTTAATATAGAGGTATACACATTATATTATGATCTGTGAATTTCCAGTGGGGTACTCTGTTTTACCAGCAGGCTTCTTGAATATGACATATGGAGATGATATGGATATTGATTAAGTGTGGTGGACTTTATGAAATGCCCGTAGACCATGCCCACACTGAATGACTGTCACTGTTGATGATCATGTTAGATTCTTATGCCGATAATTATCTCTGTCTACGATCATGTTACATACTATGTCCATATTGTATATATGCGGTTCGTTGATTCTATTTTTAATATTGTGGGTTAAGCTATGTTAATTTGTGTTTGTGTTTGATATATTAGGACTAAATTACCACTATATACTTACCTCATGATCATGTTCCGCTGGGGAAGTGCACAACCACGGGATGCGTCTCCACGGTAACGTCTCCCCGATCATGTGACTCGGGCTGACGTTTGCGGTTGACGCACTTCCGGTGCGCGACCTCAGGGCTACGCGCGCGTCACGTGGTGGGCGCGCCTGGATGCGGATATGCCGTGGGAAACTATAAAATGTTAGATACAGCATTATGTCATCACCTCCTGACGAAGCATTCGTGCGAAACGCGCGTTGGGGTGTATCCTTTGGCTTTCCCCTGAACTGCCCAGTGTCTGTCCATTATGCTTTCGGGTGAGTGTGCAATAGTATTTTGATGTTTTTTACCAACACTGGGTGGTACCTCCAGGGTTGTGTATGGTTTATTTATCTTTCACTGCACTACTGCCACTTTTTGCCCAAATGTATTTGAGTCTAATATTGTGACCATATTACGTGTACTTTCTCTTATATTATTTGGACTCTGGACTAACAGGGGCGGCCATTGGTCTCCTGTATTGCCCTTTTTTCCATCTTGGGCTACTTGTGTCCCCTCTATACGGTATTTACATCTTTTCCCATTTGAGGATTATACATGCTGTAATTATGTACTTTCAATAAAGATTATTTTTATTCTTATACATTTAAATTTATTGCTGCTCTGGTTCTTTTTGGTATTTTATAGGTATTGCCACATCCTAAAATTTCGATCCAAAAAAATATAATGATCCAAATAACGTAATAGAAAATAGAGCCCAAAGTGGAAAAGGTCACTTTTTTGCCATTTTGCAAAATAGAAAAAATTCTATTAAAAAATGCTAAAAAAAAACTCAAAATGGTAGAATTAAAAAAACATAATCAAAAGTTGCAAAAAATGACACCACACATTGCTCTGTAAACCAAAGTATGAAACCGTAATTAGCACCAGAAGATGGTTTTCATTTTTGTAATTGTATGAAAACATAAAATTTACCATATATACGTACTTAAATTTTGACACAAAAACTATTGACTCGAGTATAAGCCGAGGGTAGGAAATGCATGGGTCCCAGCCTGCCCCCTAGTATATAGCCAGCATCCCCCTGTCCCCAGTATACAGCCAGCAGTCCCCTGTCCCCAGTATACAGCCAGCAGCCCCCTGTCACTAGTATACAGCACCTGCCCAGCCTATAAGGAAAAAAGTGTACTCAGCTCCTGATGTCCCCCCGGGAGGTCCTCTTCTGTCCATCAATGTTCTGGCTCCAGCTCCCTCTCTTCGTGTGGTGCCGTCGCTCGAGCTGTGACATCTGCCGCTCGCTGACATCATAGTGTGTACCAATGGCGGCGCACACACTATGATGTCAGCGGGCCACTGATGTTACAGCTCGAGCGATGGCACCGCACGGAGAGAGGGAGCCAGAGCATGGATGGACAGAAGAGGACCTCCCTGGGGGTGGGGGTGTCGGAAGGGGAGTACACTTTTTTCTATAGACTCGAGTATAAGTCGAGTTAGGGTTTATCGGCACAATTTTTGTGCTGAAAAACTCAGCTTATACTCGAGTATATGCGGTATATAAATTTGGTATCCCCGTGATCACACTGACCCAATGAATAAAGTAGACATGTCATTTTGGGTGCACAGTAAAAGCCGTCAAATCCAAGTCAAAAGAAAATGTTGCAAATGCATTTTTCATCAATTTTACTGCATTTGGAATATTTTTCCTGCTTCCCAGTGCATGTCATGGAACATTAAATACCGTCACTATGAAGTGCAATTTGTTACACAGAAAATAAGCCCAACACAGCTCTGTACAAGGAAAAATAAAGAATGTATAGATTTTTGAAGGTGGGGAGCGAGAAATGGAAACACAAAAACAAAGAAACGAAAAAAGGGGAGTGTACCAAAAATGATGCCATCCACTGTACAGTGGCTGGAATTGGTGTTGCAACTCGGCAATGTTCATTTATTTAAGCGTGAGCTACAAATAGACCTTGTGAGAAATGGAGATGTTCCAAGATGGCTCCAAACTTCATCCCCTTTACCATATGGTTAGCCTTGACCATGACCAAGCTGGCATTTATAATGCCAGCTTGGTCAAACTAGGGGTAAACTAGGGGTTAAACTAGGGGTAAACTTGATGAGGATGCAAAAGCTAATAATGTGGTAGAGTGAGCGGTAATAACTCTTCTCCTGATATTTGCCAATTCTTATTCCCCAGAAATGTTCTTTGAATTTTATACTTTTATTCGTGACTATTATTTGCATCCAGAATACATGTTCTTTTTTTGATGCGATGCAAAACAGTTTTTACTTGACTTTTTTTTTTTTTAAATTGCTCTTTTCTTTTATATCTATTGTACTAGACTGATCTTCATCTGAATGCGATTTACTACAATTCTGCATTTTAAGTATTAAAGAAAAATTTGCATGTAGACTTTAGACTCTCTTGAACTGCTCACAATGAGGTAATCCATAAATAGTAATGTGCCGGCGCTGGAGAGGCCCATAACATGTTTCTTACAATAATTTACCTTCGTTCCTGGCCACAGGACCCAAGCAGCGTTCCATCATCAATGATTAAGATGAAGACAGCGACTTAACCTGAGGCATCTGGTGACATTTGGAAGTGATGCATTTGTGCATCACTGGCCAACAAACCACTGGGCAGTCATCGCTGTTCCTACTCTTGTACGGCCAAGCCAGACATGTTTCCACTGAATAAACAAAGGGTTTAAAGGCAGAAAATCTGCTATTTTATCGAATCCTTCTGTTATTGAGTGTCCGGAAAAATAGACAATCAAGGTCTGTGGTGAACCCTGGGAAGGTAAATGATGGCCAATACGATTCTGAGGCAAGTGATGCTGCCTGTATATGGCCTCAATAACAGAGACTATATATAAAACTACTGTACAGTATTGTTATTTAAGTACGGTTTGGCTATGAAGTGGGCCACCTAAAAATGTCAAATTAAACAACTAAAAATATAACAAAATGGTTCATTTAGCCAAATTTAGATTATAATTAATTGGGGCCCTGCTCACACGCGTTTACATCTATGATGAGGAAAATGAATAGTGCACAGAAAAACATTGCATTATATATCTCAAGGAAAAATACCACTTTCAGGCTCTTTTTCTTCTCTTTGTTTGGAACCAATTGGACTGTAAGTTGCCCCACCACCCCCAGAAATATCAAATAAAGTCAATAATATAAGGATGGGGCAAACGGGATTCTGCAGGTAATTGTAAGTTTTCTATCATACCCAAAAGTTTCATACATTAATACTAATCAGTAGAACTGTAGAATTCTCTCCATTCTGGCTCTGAGGGAGAGAAAGAGATAGGGAATGAGAGGTAGAGTCTTTACAAGGGGAGTTCTAAAAAAGTTAATGGAAATATACTGTCTGATTGAAACCTTATAAAGCAGCGTCACTGAATGAATCATCTGCACCCTGCTGCAGGATCTGGTCTTGTAATCATTGTTTGGGATATTCCCCTTTCCCCCCCCCCAAAAAAAAATGTATATAAAGTATGCTAATGAGCTGGAAGTGTTCACAGGGGCGTGTTATTGTCTGTGTAAGCGGAGATTGGAGGGGCTCTGGTGACGAAGCACTTGGAGCTCATTAGCAAAATTTTAAAACATCTATTTTAGGAAAAAGGTGAAGTCATATTATGGACAGACAAAGAGTCACTCCTAATTTACAGGCATAAAAACTTAAAAATAATCCAAAAGTATAGTTACATTTTAAAGGGGTTGTCTGGATTGCTGTACATGAGCTGTATAAACCACTGCAGCTCAAGGGATGCATAGTGAACCTCAGAGGCATTCCTCTCCAATTAAAAGCTATGCTTCTAGGTGTCAAAGTGCCACCATTTTCATGTGAAGGCTTTTCTTAAAAAAAAAAGTCAATTAATACAGTATGTTGATCCCTGAAAACCCCTTTAAGATAGGTTGGACGTATTAGAACATTTGCCATCTGTTCCCCCTAGAAAGGCTTTACATGTACAGAATAACCTACAGAATTCCCTTCACTCACGTCTCAATCAAATTTAAAGAGTCTTGCGTCAATAAAAGTAATATCCTGCCCGCTGGGGTTGAGGAGTGAAACTGGTAATGGACTGTGTCCGCGATAAGATCTGATACCTTAATCTGCCATTGTCTAGACATTTTGAGATCTCTACTGAAAGATATGTCCATCTCCTGGAGACATTCTGTAACGTGTTGAATATTCTCGTCACAAAAAACTGTCTTTTCCAGAGATACATTGCAACATTTATGTTCTGTGTTGACGGGAGTATGCTCGAAAACTCTAGCCTATAAACCTGCATATAAAACAAGTCTAAAAAGAACATAAAAAAGTGGTAAAATAGCTAAAGAAATCCCCTTTATTTACATACTGCAGAAGATCCTTCATTAGAGTTTGTAATCCAGATCTTGTCTCCTCTGCTAGGATCTAGATGACCCTTGTTTTGTTCTTGAAACCTACCCTCCGTGGCCACTGAGAATTAGCAGTGGAGTAAAAAGAAATACATTTTTGGGATATTATTCTGTATATCATATTGATCTGAATACTTATGCTACACCATCATAACCTCCTTATACGAAAGGTTTAACATTTCTTCTTTTGATTTTAATTATAAAAATTGAATTGTATAAATATGTGAAACCTTGGAAGACTTCTAATCACACTTTTTCCAAGGCCACTCATGTCCTGTCTTTAGGACCTATTTATAGACAGACATCTGGCAACCCCACCCAGAAGTTCTGCTACTTCCCAGACCTGTAATGTTAGGTCCATCCACTTACTGTAAAATCACTTGCTGTAAAACCAATGATTTCTGATGAGAGGAGACCTTTTCTTCTTCTACCTGGCTGCCACGTCAGCATCTTCCAGCCACAACTCCAACCTGCAGATATAGCAACACAAAACATATTAAATTCCTTGCTCCATCATTATCTCCTCCCCCTTATTCTCAAAAGCTTAATATGGTTTCTGTTGTTCCACTAGAGATCATTATTATGTCCACACCGTAACCAATAAAGTAACATTCCTTTCACAGTAATCAATAGTCACATTGCCTCCGAATAGTAGCCAATAGTCACAGTGCCCCCACACAGTAGCCAATAGTCACATTGCCTCCACACAGTAGCCAATAGTCACATTGCCCCCACACAGAAGCTGTGGTGCAGGGGACGCGTGGAAACCTCAACTTTGATGCATCATCACATGTCGCTGTAAACAGTACATCTGATGAAAGGAGAGCCGCAGAGCATGGCAGGGTGGTTACGATTTTAACATCCGGCTCAATCGAGATGAACCGGTCGGATCCCACTCTTGACTGTAATCCCAACAATTGTACACGAAGAAACACACCTCAAAACGAAGGCTGGTGGCGGCACTACCTGTGTCTGTTAATCACCTACAGTCAGTCCAACTATATGGTTCTTGAGATCCACATTTTAGTAAGTAAGCATGTTTTTCAGGTGGTGCTCAGTCCTAGGAATACACAGTTCATTCACAATAAAGGAAGAAGAGAACTTTATTGAAGACCGGGGAGTGCCGTCCATTTTCTTGTTTGTGGTGGATTGTAATCCCAACAATCTTCTCATAATATAATATCTAGATAAAAGGACATCTATCACCAAGGTCAAGGATTGTAGACCAAGCACACAGATATGCAGGTGTGTTCCCCTTCTGACAGGATCCACTGTTCTTTTAGACTCTTATGCCCTTGTTTTAAAAAAAATGGATTTCAACATTATGCAAATGAGCTTGGGGCTCCAGGTTTAATTAACACTTATAGAGCCTGGAGCCCCTCAGGTGCATTTGCATAATTTTAAAGGCTTCCTTTAAAAAAATTAATGAAAAAAAACACAGGACAAAATAAGCTAAAATAAGAGAAATCCTGCTTGGGGTGGGAGGGGGCACACCAGTATGTCAGTGTGCTTGGTTTTCAAGCCTTGATCCTGGTGGTAGATTTTCTTTAATTTCTTTGCTATCCTCTACTGATATTACATGGCTAACAGATTAGTGTATATATACATTTTTTTCTCTGACCTCCCAACTTGCTTGGATGTAGACAGATTTTTGAAAGAGTGCCTTGTCATTGCCTGGTTATCCGTCTAGAAAGTAACAACTAGCTGTTCTAACAGCATCTCAACCTTCCCATTGTGACTTACCTGCCTCACAATAGTGAATGTAGAAAGCACAGTAGCAATAATAATAATAGCAGTTATGCCATTCACAGACTAAGGGCAAGGCATTGCCATTTCTTTTTTAATCGTAGACCATTTAAAGGGAACCTGTCACCACAAAACCACACTATAAACCCCTAACAGTACTATGCCTATAATTGTATTTTCATGGTTCCTCTGTATATTCTATACATTTCAGCTTTGTCCGAAAAAAACTTATTCAGCCTGGGTTCTCTCATCAATGCAGTCAAGGAGGCGGGAGAACAGTCCCGTTCTCTCTCGCCCCCTCACAACCGCAAACCCACACCTTCACATGTCCCCTGTTCATATTACAGCTCCCGTGTTTGAAAACTCTGTGCATGCGTATGTGTATGTCTGAGCGTGGCCCTCTCGCTCTAGCACATACCCAGCACAAATAGATACAGGAAGAGCTGACCCCGAGTCATTAACCTTGCACCCACGCTGCAGTCTCTTTTCACTTGGTAACGAGTCGTGGTAGACTCCGAAACATGTTGTGTTCCAAAGATACCAAATAAAACAAGTTTTTACTGCCAATCCCATGACTCTTCGGAATACCTGTGTACGCCAACTCTGACAGCCCTTCCTGTATCTATCCAAGCCTAATCCAGAGCGATGTGGCAACTGTGTCTTGATGCCACCTGTCTAAAGGCAGAACCTGAAGCCACCCATATCAACACCAAACAACCAGAATAGAGTTGTGCCTATTTGGTCTTTCCTTGTCCACTTATCAATACATACCCAGCAAACGCTACTTGCGCGGTGCAGCTCTGAATAGATCTGGGGACAAGCCACAAGGCTCCTCGAGCCACACTGCGCTTTGACATAAACAGGGGGCAGTGCCAAGGGACGTGTGGAGGGGTAGGCTTACCAAGCACAGGGCTGTGAGGAGTAGTGAGAGCGCTTGACTGGTCTCCCACCTCCTTGACTGTATCGATGAGAGAAACCAAGCTGAATATAAGTGTTTTTAGGGATAAAACTGTAATGTATAGAACTCAGAAAAGGAATCATGAAAATACAATTACAGTCATCTTGGGGTTCTGTTGGTGGTTTATGAAGTGGTTCTGTGGTGCCAGGTTCCCTTAAAATGTTCTACATGGAGTAACCTCTCTTGAATAGGCAAGTAATACAATTGGTGTATTCTCTTTCCTTGCCACTTTTCTGTCTGCTGGTTTGGCTTATGGTCAGAGTCCTAACTTGGTAGCGTATTAAGTCATGTGTCAGCACCGAAGACATGGCATCAAGAGGAATGGCCCCGTGTCTGGGTGTCAGTCTGAGTGCCAGTGATTCATTGAGTGAGATCATCGGTGGAAGAGCTCTGCATTAGTCCAGACTGTATATTAGAATAAGTAACAAGCCGGGCGTCAGATGGAGAACGCCAAGAGATTCTGCATCAATCTCTTTAGGAAGAGTTTGACACCTTGTTCTAGGTAGAAACGACAAAGTGCTTTAGGAAATCTATCTGTCACCAGCGTCTGTAAGCAGGATTACAGGGTTATGCATTATTGCAATAAATGCTGGAAATAAGTGATGCAAAATAAGGAGCGTTCTATATAATAACCTAATGTCTGAGCCGTTTACAAATTGTTGTCCTTCAGCTGCACATTTTCTGCCCCAATGCATCACTTGTAATGTAAATTTTTATGAAGGACACTTGCCACCACTGATAGATCGCTGACCCATCTGGGACTTATCACCTTAACTCTTCATAGTAATGGTGAAGAAAAGAGCGAGAGGGCACTTTATTATGGCTTGGGCTTTGGATATCATCACCAAAATAACGTAACTTTTATTTAAAAGGGTTCACCTTGTGTTCCGCATTCATGACATATCCACAAGAAATAGGTTGGTGGTCTGACTGTGTGCTCTGCATTCATGTTAAAGGAGTTTGCCCATGAAAGAAAATTCTCAAATTTCAATCTCCTAGTGATGTTTACACAATAAAGATAATTTTTAACCTCTTAATTTGCAAATTTACTCAGTTTTACTGCGGTCTTAAATCCCATCACTCCCTAGGCTTGTCAGGGTAAAATTTGAGAGTGTTAACGGGGACTATCTAGGCAGACACATTATGAACCCTCTAGTGCTGCGAGTTATAGTGTGCTGACAATGTGCTTACATTATCAGGGTCCAGGTTTATATACACTTTCATTTAGTTTCTGAACATTCACTAGTATCTGACACAAAGAAAGAGATTAGACAGATCAGGGATGAAAGATCTATGAGATGCATATAACACATGAAATTCTCAGCTCTGCCATCTCAGCCATAACATACACTGTCAGCCCTGCTGTGCTCCCCCCCCCCCCTCCCCTGGATAAAGACATTATCTGTCAGTAGTTTGTAGATTCAAGCTCCCCACGTGATGGCAGTAATGTGGGTGTGAGAGCTTGTTTTGGAATGCAAGGGTTGGGGCTGGAAGCAGAGAAGCTCAGTGCAGCATCAGACAGGAGAACAAAATGTCTTTCTGGTTTAGGGTCAGATCCCGGGGTAACCGAAATTGTGTACACTAGGACTGATAGAGACCATTTGGAAATTGTAAACCTTTTATATCCTCATCAGATAAAAATTCAGGTAAGTATATCCTAGAGCCCACTACTATACTCCAGACACTGAAGTCTTACTTTTAATATAACTTCTAGGTAGAGGGCAGGGCTGCTATGGAGCCCTTGGGTAGAAGAAGCCTAAGCATGGTACTTTTGGTACCAGGAATTAAAGGGTTTTTACCAAGTTGGATTGATATTCTGCATCTACAGGATAGATATAACAATCTGATTGTGTCCGACTTCAGAACAGCCATGTGGAGAACGTGTCTGGAACTCCCTAATCGATGGCCAATCTGATGTAGATGTCCTAAGTACAGCTTATCGTGATCACTAACCTGGTAAGACCCCCTTTATATAGACAGATGGCTCTTTAAATCAAGAATGACTACTCAGTAATCATGTATTTGCCTAAAAATATATTGGCATTTAATATGAATAAATAAAATCTAGATGGAGGATAAATCACAACATTTCACTGTCACAATAATTTGAGATGCACGGAAAGAGTTGGGCCATTAACATTTGCATTGACTACATAAAGTTTTAGCTTTGCCTTTAAATTTAAGCACCCAACATATTGTATGCAAAAACCACAGAATAATATAACCTCGCACATCAATTCTCTTGCATCCCCACATCTTTATTCTTAAATATATATATTTATAATTTTCATCTTTTTATGCCTTCAATTGTTAAGACACCCCCTCACTCACTCCCCCAACGTCCCCAACATCCGGGCTGTCACCGTGCTGCCGGCTTTATGATAGTCAGGATAGCCTGTCTCTGCTCTCTCCGCATTCATAGACATAAAAATTTTATTTCCCATATGTCTGGCCAGTTACACAGGAGATAAAACCTCCGTAAATTTCAGCATTATCACCAGGAAGTTAGTTCAGGGGGTTTTATTGGCTAGCAGCCGCTTCTTGGCATTGACGCAAGTCCAAGTGGTGATGTGATTTACAGGGCGATGAAATGGCTCTGTTCTCATCACTGAAGAGGATCAAGACTACACTTGGTGCTGATATGGGAGAAGATTTGGATTCCCCTAACATAATCTAAGGAGAACCTCTTATGTCCAGCTGGGAGCCCAGCTCAAAATTTCAATAATATAAATACCAGATAGAATGGTGACTTATTATCATCTTAATGGTTATGGCTTTCAGTCCGCGGTTGGCTCCGTAAACTGTAGACATTAAAATATCCTTTCCTAAAAGTAATATAAACTTAATTACAAGCAATGATGTAAATGTTATAATAAATGCACCATGTGGAATAAGCTCCTTTCTTCGCCTTTATTTCAAGCCCAGTTATCATTACTACAGAACTTCGGCCAACCCATTCCACACAAAAAACACAGTGATACAATGTTGGTACACAGGCGCATAACTACCCTGTTTCCCCTAAAATAGGACATCCCCGAAAATAAGACCTAGTAGAATTTTTTTCTAGCTTACAAATACAAGGCCTCCCCTGAAAATAAGACCTAGCTGCAGCGATTGCCGCTGCTGCCCCCATGTTGTACATTAGTATTAGTAGATCATTTAGATACCACAAGAGGTTGTGACATGCGGAAAGAAATCATGGGTATAATATCTGACTGTTGTGCTGCAAATGTGATACAAGCAGCTACCAGGATAAGAAGTGCTGACAAGAAGGGGATCATTTAAGAAAAGTGCTATTGCTAAACATGAGAGACTGGGGCCAATGATTCCAATAGAAATGGAGTCACAAGAATTTCTGCATGAAATAAGTTTGGAGAGTTATAAGGACGTTAGAGAAGTTAATTTTTTTGTCCAACAATAAATGTGAATTATTTTTTTATGGAAATATAAGAAAGCCCCTGGAAATAAGACCAAGTGCCTGTTTAGGAGCAAAAATTGATATAAGACGATGTCTTATTTTCGGGGAAACAGGGTAGTTACCATGGGGCCCTATAGCAAAACTTGGAATTGGATCCCCACAATTTCAGCAGAAAATTTCAAAGGCTTAAATAATGGTAGAAAGCGATGTCACAGTACAGGGATAACATACACAGTGATGTCACAGTACAGGGATAATACACACAGTGATGTCACAGTATAGGGATAACATACACAGTGATGTCACAGTACAGGGATAATACACACAGTGATGTCACAGTACAGGGATAACATACACAGTGATGTCACAGTACAGGGATAACATACACAGTGATGTCACAGTACAGGGATAATACACACAGTGATGTCACAGTACAGGGATAACATACACAGTGATGTCACAGTACAGGGATAATACACACTGATGTCACAGTACAGGGATAATACACAGTGATGTCACAGTACAGAGATAATACACACAGCGATGTCACAGTACAGGGATAACATACACAGTGAGGTCACAGTACAGGGATAACATACACAGTGATGTCACAGTACAGGGATAACATACACAGTGATGTCACAGTACAGAGATAATACACACAGCGATGACACAGTACAGGGATAATACACACAGTGATGTCACAGTACAGGGATAATACACACAGTGATGTCACAGTACAGGGATAATACACACAGTGATGTCACAGTACAGGGATAATACACACAGGGATGTCACAGTACAGGGATAATACACACAGTGATGTCACAGTACAGGGATAATACACACAGTGATGTCACAGTACAGGGATAATACACACAGTGATGTCACAGTACAGGGAGAATGCACGCAGTGATGTCACAGTACAGGGAGAATACACACAGTGATGTCACAGTACAGGGATAATACACACAGTGATGTCACAGTACAGGGATAATACACACAGTGATGTCACAGTACAGGGATAATACACACAGTGATGTCACAGTACAGGGATAATACACACAGTGATGTCACAGTACAGGGATAATACACACAGGGATGTCACAGTACAGGGATAATACACACAGTGATGTCACAGTACAGGGATAATACACACAGGGATGTCACAGTACAGGGATAATACACACAGTGATGTCACAGTACAGAGATAATACACAGTGATGTCACAGTACAGGGATAATACACACAGTGATGTCACAGTACAGGGAGAATGCACGCAGTGATGTCACAGTACAGGGAGAATACACACAGGGATGTACTAACAGGCACACGGCAGAAATCATATACACTCTGATATCATAGTTTAGGAATAGTGCAATAAATAAATAGATGTGATATATACCTTCATAGAAAATGTACAGCCTGTCTGTCCTCTGTGTACACGAGCCTAAAGATAACCTATGGCAGTGGTTAGAAAACCAATGCAGTATTTATTTTTCATTCTTTTAGTATGAAAAATTCAGCAAGTATTGTCTTATTGAGTTGTTTATTTTTATCTTAAATTCTTTTGAATCACGTGTAATTTTGTATACTTAGGCTACATGCATACAAACGTATGGCCCGCCCCGCACACTGGAGAGTAGGAGGGATGACCCCTCCCCTCTCCATAGAAATGCACGGCATACGGCCGAGCAAGCGGAGCAAGATAGGACATGTCCTATCTTTTCCCCGTGTACGGAGCCGCACGTGTGCTGTATGCCCATTGCTGTTTATGGGGGCCGTACATACCGTCCCATAACTCCATGTGAATGAACCCTTATGCCTCTTGCCCCATTTTCTCCTGACGGCTGGGCTTTGGATTACCATAATAAAAGTCACCACACTATATACACAAGGCAGTGTCTCATTGACACTGAAAATAACACTGCATAAGCTGGAAGGTTGGCAGGCACAGTACTCCTTCAGGTCCAGAACTATATATAACTGCATGAACAGTTCTACTGCAGAATTCTTGCAGCTCTGCACTTCCACACTGCGCCCCTACAGATACCACAATGACTTTCAGTAAAGTGTCTCCTGGATAATAGGTGTCCCAAACTATGCCCTCCCCACTATACAACTGACATGTAATACATACATATCCCCCATAAAAACAATGCTGTGCCCCCTGCATATATCAAAGTTTACATCATGTCCCCTCAATATATTACAATATATACTATGGCCCAGAATAAATAATACTGCACTGCTAATTTTTTATACGTTGTGCACACAATTAATTACATGACAGATTTTTCCAACAATTAATTATTTTATATATAGATCCATCCAATTAATTATTTCACCCATATGATATGCCTTTAATTATTTTTAGAGTGTCACTACTTGTTTATGTTATGTTTTATATAATGATCTCCTTCATTTTCTTCTCAATTATTTCATGCATACTGTCCTATTATATAATATATATATATATATATTATTTACATATATAATCCCTATATTATACATTTAAATAACATTTGGCAAATTTTATATATAGTGCATATAGAACACATTGGGGTCGTTTACTAAGGGCCCGATTCGCGTTTACCCGACGTGTTACCCGAATATTTCCGATTGGCGCCGATTTCCCCTGAATTGCCCCGGGATTTTGGCGCACGCGATCGGTGCCGGCATGCACGCGACGGAAATCGGGGGGCGTGGCTGAACGAAAACCCGATGGGTTCGGAAAAAAACGCCGCATTTAAAAAAAAAAAAAAAAAAATCTGTTGCGGAGCTTGCACTTAACTTTACTCTATTTTAAACACTGGGTCTCCACAATCCATACCGTGTGCCACCCCATCCACAATCCATACTGTGTGCCACCACATCCACAATCCATACCGTGCGCCACCCAAAATCCATACTGTTCCCCCCACTATCCACAACCCATGCCTCTCATCCCTTTTCCACTGTGGCCAGAAAAAAAAATGTAAATAAATAAAATATAATATATATATTTTATATAGATAGTTGCTGCGGCCCATACTGAAGGGTACATGAAAACACATCCAGGGTTATAGAGACACATACAGGGGAAACCTCTTTTGTCAATTGCATCTGCAACTTAAAGACGCAGAAGCTATTGAAGGCTTGAGCTACAGTTATGGTACTTGAATGGCAATGAGCCTCCGATGGGGCAAGAGGATGCCCCTATCATAGCGCAGGTGGTGGAGCCTGGATTCAATCCGTCACACAATTACAATTTAGAAAATAATATATCAAGCAGGCACTAACACGGTGTATGAGTAATGTTAATTAGAATGAGTAAATAAAGATATATAGTTAAATAAAAATGTAGAATAGGACTGTTCAGACTCCTGACAGTATATCATGGTTTCTTAGATTTTGTAGAGGATAAAGAGAGAACAATATTAACCCTATTATCCCAGTAGGCACAGAGGGTTTAGTCTTTAGTTGCCTTTGTGATGCTTTACTGAAGCATTATGAGATTGATAAACAGCACAGTGATCGAAAATTGAACAGTGATGAAGATGTTATATCATGTACACCGAAAGGGATAAGAGGTGGAAGCCATTTTTATTTTATTTTTCAGTATTGCTTCTTGAAATTACTTGGGAACAAACATTACAGCATGTTGAACCTCTCTCTCTTTCAAAGATATTCCGAATAAACATTGATCATTCAATGAATCTAAGTGAATATCCATTGCTGCTACAATTGGAAAGGTCAGTTGACCCAAGTTTAACTTGTCTGGCCATCTTTACAATGTTCTTTAAATGCAATTATTGTGGGTGCCCAGTGGAACCATTGAGCACTTAGTCAATGAAACAGTTAAATGAGTGTTCCGTCACCTCCATTGCTCCAAGGACTATTTAGCAGGATAGGATGTTTGAAGAATTTACCAGAAAATTAATGGGAAAGATTGCCGTCTTTGTAATTTTGTACGTTTGCTTTTTTTTTCTAACCTTCTCCCTGTGAACCGGTTTCTAATGAGCAAAAACAAAGCACATCCAATTAATAAGGACCAAAGCATTTATTTCCTAGGCCTAATTAACAACAGGAGAGTGTCCTTGTTGTGCTGTTGATGTCATAAAGCATCACAGAACTGTAATGGGCCTCTATGCACTCACGTTCGCCACCAGTTTAGGAATGTAAAATGTGGTAAAAATATTTAATGAAGTGAGGAGGAGGGCATGGAGATGGCACGGTAGGAAACGTTTACGAGTTTTACTGCCTGCCTGAAGATTGTAGGAATCCTTATTAGCAATGATTTCAGCTGATTTCAACTTTTTTTTATATTTCTTACTTTTCCTGACTAAGCTTTTTAACTTTGGATTAATGTATATATTATACTATATATTTGACAAGGATTGAGCATGATGCCCAGCACGTTCTTTAAAAATTCACCTACTGCATCTAACAAAATGGTCTACAAGTTTGAGTAATTCGTACCAAAAATCCTAAGCTTGTTTTGGTTGTACATTGCCTAGTTTAACATTTTTAGCTTGATGTTAAATGCATGGTGAGTGGTGATGACCGAACCGCAATGTCCGACTTCAACCAGAAGTTCAGGTTCGGCTCACTGCCAGCACCAATAGTGTGTGTTACCGTTGTTGGTGAAGACAAATGAGCGGCCTCGAACACTTAGTTTGGGTTTGGAGTTAGAGAACTTCCTGTTTTCGACCCAAATATTTGCAAGATTGGCTGTATGGCTGGCAATCTGTCCAGGTGACATGGGACACACCCAAATTGAAAGTACGTAGCCCATCATCTCTAGTGGTCAGCATCCAAAAGGTCCCCTATAAGCGGCCCAAATTCTATCCAGTAGTTCGTGCCAAAGCTATAGATATAAACAAAGTGGGTTCTGACAAATTGTCCTCTGCCACAGCAAATACCAGTGTTATAAATGGTACACGGATGGTGGGGGGCCTCTTCATAGATTTTGCTAAGAGGCCTGAGGGATCAAAAGTAATACCTATTCTCCCAGCAATGTTATAAGTGCTTTACATTAAATTCAACCTTTTTGGGGAATAGAGCTGTTTAGGGGGGGAATAGCCCAATTTTTATAAACCAGAGAGTAGAGCCAATGCAAATAGTGAGCCCCCTGTATAAAATTCTGTAGCCCATCGCCCTCATGCAAGTGTATAATGATAAACTCGCTCTGTGGTATGTTTGCAGGATTTACCGTATCTAACCTAGAAATCGCTGAATTGAACGGACACTCTCAGGATATGTAACATTGGACAGTAACCGCTTAACTTTAATAGATTTGGACCCAGATTTCACCGGTGTAATGTGTCCATTTCATTGTTCAGCCTGTACATTTCATTGTATATTCCATAACAAATATTTCATGATATATGTACCCAGTCTGCCAAATAATTACAACCTGATGCCAGACGGTAAGTTACATAGTCACATCAAATTACTCTGCCTACTCTTTTACTTTGGCTACAGTGATAGGCATGGATAGATCAGTACAGGAATATTCTATTTAGTAGCTGTAGAGTTACTTTTTAGCTTTGGCAAAGACCGAGTTAACTACAAAGTAATATCCACCACTGTGGGCCTATTCTGAAATTTGTTCAGCGCTGGAGCGGCTGCAAATTCCACATGGCCCCTCCATGAAAAAAAATCCTTTAAGAGCCTAATTGCCGGTTTAGGTAGAAATAAAAACTTAATGAGAAAAACAATCTGGTTAGAGGAATTGGCATCACCCGTCCCTCTCCGATTAGCTACACTCGTCCATATGCGCCTGTCTGAAGTGGCCCTGAGAGGCTCGTCCCTAATACCCTTTCGCTTCTTTTCCTTCCGCTCCTAACCACGGCCTGACTCGTTGTTCAGGGAAGGGAGGGAACCCATTTTGGCAGCTTCAACCCTCCCGTGCCAGATTCTTTTCCCCCTTCTCCCCCCTTCTCCATCCTCACTAAATATTTTATGCGAATCAAAATTGAATTCTTTTGCTTACTCGGAGCAATTTGCCCTGTAAGTTGTGTGTCTGCATAAGGAATTACAGCATTTGCCTGTTTGTTTATAATTTAATTTTTTATGTTATGGCTGGCGGTAGGAAAGCTAGAACACCTGTGAGTTTTGTAAGGTCCCATTTCTTTCACAGCTGCTCCTTTTCAAAACACCTCGCCGGCGTAATAATTTCATAAAATTTCATGATTTACCATCTGCTCCATCAGGCTCTGAGCACAGGCAATAAGCATTTGCATGGCAGCGTGCCCAGGAAGGTACAATAACTGTATATTTTAACTTAATGGCTTTTTGGGGCATGCAAATTTTTCCTAGCGAGCAGATTGCGGCGCGCAACAATTCTAAGGGTAGCCCATGCAAGCGCAACAACTCCATGCAAAGAAACCCCCCCCACCACCACATCCCTTCCTCGTCTCCCCCCCCCAAAAGCCACTTCCACAAAGGTCACACGTGCTACAACCTAAATATCATATTCCGTGCGCAAACGACAAGGTAGGAGGTGCGCCGGGGTTATTTTCCTTTTAGCGTTTGATGTCTGCGCATTTGGGTAATTAAAATGATTACTACAACAATTAAAGCAAGTAATTAGAAACTAATTACACCAGCATTTTTTGTGATTACAGGAGCAGATGAAAATAGTGTTCAAAATTAAATTCATTGCATATTCATGGATTGAAATTAAATACTGCTGGGTGGATGCGATAATAGAAAAGGAAGCCGGGATCAGCAGCATTGTGGGAATCAGAATGCAGTCTGTTGCTAATGCTCTAAACAGACATTCGGTTAAATCAGTGATAATCTTTTAATGGCTTTAAAAGGAGCTAATATTTGGAAAGGAGTCAAAACCGCTGAGGGTTAGTGTTTTTTCTGCGCTCCCTCTGCAATAATATATACCAGCTGTAACACAATGGAAAACATTTAATCATTATCTACTCAAATGGAGGTGCACAAGCCGACGTCCTTATGCGTTTTTTGTTGCTTCATGCACGACGATAAATTAAATTAAAGAATCTTAGAAGATGATGTCCCCCCCCCCCCCCGGCCTTATCCGACCCCCCACCACTCCTATTGTACCCAAGAAACCCTCCTTATTCTTGCCATGACCATTTAATGAGATTCCGTAAGATTAAATAGATTTTCTGTTTAACTCCGCGTTGCAGAGATAGCGTGTCAAGTGTGAATGGCTATTAACATTTAAATATTTCACAGAACAAAAAAAGGCAGAATATGAATTTTTCATTGTTGCCTCACTCGCGTTTTTTTTTTTTTTTCGCCCCCTTTTCTTTTTTCCTCTCTCTCTCTCGCTCTCCCTTCTTCTCCTCTCTCGGCAAGACCTAATGAAACTAAAGTAATTAGGGAGATACGAGATGTGCACTCTCACTGAAGTGCAATTAAATTGAGCGGAGAGACGTTATTTATATCTGGCTGGTCAGTGCTCTGCTGCTATGTTCTCAGCCTGCTTGAGTCATAGATTATTACAAGAGATTAATAATGTAAATTTCACTGAGTCTGCTGCACTTGAAAGCCTGGCCTTCATAAATTGATAAGTCTGCAATCCATCAAGCAGCTCCATCCAGCCCTGTCTCTTCTCATTTCTCATCAGTTTTTTACCCCCCACCCCCAGAACTCCCCCTTCCTTCCACTCCATTCAGCCCCTGCTCTCCGCATGTCAGAACAGGTTCCCTTTTGCAGGAAATACCCAATGTATTTTGACTGCTTTATAAAGGTTTTCAGGTTTTTGGAAGCGTATAGGATTTTTTTTTTTTTTACGGTTTCTGGCAAGGAGATGGTAACCACAGGATCAATCCATGTCAATGTTTTGCGGGTTGTAGGTCAGGAGGTGAAGTAGATGCTCTTTATTCCAATAGTTACACCACGGAAACATTACATTTGTGGCTTAGCATTAACCAGCTAATGAAAATGATTATCTGTTTTCCCTCTTTATGAAATTGTGAGATATTCCCTTTAAGAATTCTGTGTAGGGTGATGACATGGCCGACGTATGGCTTGATCCATATAGAGTAGATAGCGCTAAAAGTAAGCGATGGGGGCTTAAAGGGATTATAAAGCAAATCACCCTATACTATGAGCTCCCTTAAATTGACATTAACCTGTGAATAGCCAACTAAAAGTGAATATACATTTTAATTATTGAATATTGTATATGCAATATATTTGGTTGTCTTAGGCCACACAAAAGATTTTGAAGGTGGCCTAAGAATTAAGTTACAAGTTAGCAAATCGCCCTTTATGTTAAAGTTGGCTATTTATAACGTGTGTCAGAGGATTCGGCAAGTTTCCAAAGGAACGGACAACAGATCCAATCTGTGGGGGCGACCACTGACTCTCCACCGAGGGCACACGTTTGGAAATTAAATCTGAACACACCCAATCCTTTAGTTGTTGTGGAGACAAATCACCAACAGAGGTGTCGGCCTCCAACCTGCTTCCCAATTAGAACATATTTATGTAAGGCCATAAAGTATTTAATAAAGTATATACTCAAGTATAAGCCGACCCAAGTATAAGCCGAGGCCCCTAATTTTACCACAAAAACCTGGGAAACCCTATAAGCCGAGGGTGGGAAATGCATTGGTCACAGCCTACCCATTATATAGCATGCTGGACCCTGCCCCCAGTATATAGCCATATAGCCGAGTTTGGGTTTTCAGCATATTTTTGGGTACTGAAAAACTAGGCTTATACTCGAGTATATATTCACGCATGGGGGCAGGTTTATTAGGTAATTTACCAACATACTGCTATTACTAGTTCTCTTCGACTTTCTTGAAATGTAAAATAAAGCTCATCGTTTGAGAAAGATCTTTGACCAATTTCAGGAACGGCAGCTGATAAGATAAAAGAAGAGAAAGAAGGAGAAATCGGATTGTTATTGTAGTTTCCCTCTAAAATCCTCTTAACAGGATGAATCATGGTCCGGAGAAGAGGCTACTATGATAATCAAGCTCTGTCCACACCTACTTGATTCAGGTCTTCAGTCCTCAATGTTGACCTTTGTGCTGGGCGATGGCCTGGGTGCCCAAAGAGAGGGCTCCGAGTGCCACCTTTAGCACCCGTGCCATAGGTTCGCCACCACTGCCCTAGTGGGATGCACGGAACAAAAAAATAAATTAAAAAAATCACCGAAAATTCTGGCTTAGTTAAATCCATTAGGGTTTGGGATATGGTCTGGTAAAGAGGCAGTCTCATTGTTAAGCCAAGTAATTGATAGGTTAATAAAACTAAAGATAAAATAAATAAATTCATTGTTGATTTCAAGGTTGGGTCCACTTTTGCAATAAGTTCATTGCTTCAAACAGTAAAAAAATATTGTAATGTGTCTCCATGGTAACAGACTACAATTAAACACTGTGTGATCCTGAAGACATATACCATTTCTAACTTCCTCTTCTACTAAAGCATTTTTTTCTTCATTTTGTAGGAGGGCACATTAATGGACATCATGATTATCCTTGGTTAGAGCAGAATGTATTTGTACAGTATATATTGCTGGCATATGATAATAGTGGAACCATCCAAACCACATATATGGTTAATGTTAAGAAACGGTGACAATAGACATGATGTTTCCGGAAGGGGTAGCATCAAGAATTACTGCGACCCATGAGTAATATTCGCTTGATTACATGTATCAAGAACTCCTTAAATAGGTAGCTACTTAAGGAATATAAAGTACATCAGGTCTGATAAAGCAATAAATTTTATCTGGGATAATATTTAGAGCCATACTAGAACTGACACCAAGACCATAGAGACTTGGCTTAATCAAAATCAAGTTATGCTCTAGTGCATGAAACTGGACCTGGAGACCGGCTGTATTTTATATTGTTGTTCCTCGATCACGTCCAAATAATAAAACCTAGAAAAGGTAATGATGACCTTCCATGCTGGGAGTGTTAATCCATTATTCCAATCATTTGCTTATGCATTAAAGCAGACATTGCTGTATAAGATTTATAAGGCAGACTTTACACCAACTAGTTTTCTCACAGGCCCTACACTTCAGCATCAAATCTACAGGCAGCATGTTATAGAGCAGGAGGAGCTGAACAGATTGTGCAATGGCCCCCTCTTACACATTTGCCACAATCTACTGCCTATAACTAGTAATGCAGCTGTAATGTTATCTGCCTGGGAGGATTTGATTTTGACCAATTGTTTTAAACGTTGTCAATCTTGTTCTGCCCCAAGGTTCCTAATTGGTGGATGCCTGGAATGCCACCTAGAGTGGAAGTTAACATATACTCCCTCTGGCAGTTGTTCCAGAGAGCTCTTTAGAGTTCCTTCAGAGAGGTCACATGTCAAGAGTTGCTGTGTTCTCCCTGAGGGCAATCTCCCTACATCAGGCCTGCATGACTTTACCGATACAAACCCTGCCCTAACCTTGCTGCCCAACCGGCCACTACCTTCTCCAGCCCCAAGTTCCTGAATCTGGGCTGTGAGCTTCCTATAGCACTCACCGGCCACTTTATTAGGTACACCATGCTAGTAACGGGTTGGACCCCCTTTTGCCTTCAGAACTGCCTCAATTCTTCGTGGCATAGATTCAACAAGGTGCTGGAAGCATTCCTCAGAGATTTTGGTCCATATTTACATAATGGCATCACACAGTTGCTGCACATCCATGATGCCAATCTCCCGTTCCACCACATCCCAAAGATGCTCTATTGGATTGAGATCTGGTGACTGTGGAGGCCATTTGAGTACAGTGAACTCATTGTCATGTCCAAGAAACCAGTCTGAGATGATTCCAGCTTTATGACATGGCGCATTATCCTGCTGAAAGTAGCCATCAGATGTTGGGTACATTGTGGTCATAAAGGGATGGACATGGTCAGCAACAATACTCAGGTAGGCTGTGGCGTTGCAACGATGCTCAATTGGTACCAAGGGGCCCAAAGAGTGCCAAGAAAATATTCCCCACACCATGACACCACCACCACCTTTCATGTTGTTGATGCCAAATTCTGACCCTACTATCCGAATGTCGCAGCAGAAATCGAGACTCATCAGACCAGGCAACGTTTTTTCCAATCTTCTACTGTCCAATTTCTATGAGCTTGTGCAAATTGTATCCTCAGTTTCCTGTTCTTAGCTGAAAGGAGTGGCACCCGGTGTGGTCTTCTGCTGCTGTAGCCCATCTGCCTCAAAGTTCGACGTACTGTGCATTCAGAGATGCTCTTCTGCCTACCTTGGTTGTAACGGGTGGCGATTTGAGTCACTGTTGCCTTTCTATCAGCTTGAACCAGTCTGCCCATTCTCCTCTGACCTCAACAAGGCATTTCCGCCCACAGAACTGCCGCTCACTGGATGTTTTTTCTTTTTCGGATCATTCTCTGTAAACCCTAGAGATGGTTGTGTGTGAAAATCCCAGTAGATCAGCAGTTTCTGAAATACTCAGACCAGCCCTTCTGGCACCAACAACCATGTCACGTTCAAAAGGCACTCAAATCACCTTTCTTCCCCATACTGATGCTCGGTTTGAACTGCAGGAGATTGTCTTGACCATGTCTACATGCCTAAATGCACTTAGTTGCCGTCATGTGATTGGCTGATTAGAAATTAAGTGTTAACCAGCAGTTGGACAGGTGTACCTAATAAAGTGGCCGGTGAGTGTACATCCAACATATACCTCATTGGCAGATAGGACTACTACCTCAGCCCGTTACATTTGCTGCATTGAAGTCTTGGAATAAAGAGACAAAGTTTCATGTTCTACATCCTGTCTCCTTGTGTGATCCCTGGCTGTCGCTAACATCACAGGCCTCCCTTCTACCATCTACCTGAGGATTCCTAAATAATGCATACACCAGGAGCCCCCAGGGGGAAACGTCCATTCTGTCGCGGCCCTTCCCTCTTCTTACATTCCCCTTGATGGCCTGTTCGGCATAGGCAAGGCCTGTTCCATCTGGACCAAGCAACTGTGACAAGTCTGGTACTAGGCCGCACCAAAGCCGGCCACTCTGGTACCAGGCAAATCCAGCTGACCCCACACCATTGATGGGAGGACAGTCTTATAGTGTCCTATTTACAGGCAGCATATTATAAAGCAGGAGTGGAGCAGATTGGACATAAAATCCTATAAAACAGACATACTGCTTATGTGACATCATTTACAGAGTAACAGTGGTCTTACGTTAACTTGTACATTACTGATAACTAGCAATATCACTATAAACTGATAGCCTCGGTGGCACACATACTTTTGGCAAAGCTAAAACTTTTATTCACTGATGAAATAGTCTATTTTTATGTGCTTTTTTATAGGATTTTTTATGATCCATATACAAGTCAAAATGATGATGTAAACACATGGAAATTAAGGCAGAGATTCAGAAACCTAAAAAGGTTCACAAACTTTAGTACCATTATACCTGTCTTTAAAGCAACCCTCCAGGCTCCCCATTAACACGGCTCATTTGCCTCAGTATATGGGCAGAAATTACCTCATGTCCATACAAAAAAGTGTGTATAATATTTTTTTTCTGTTATAATGAAAATTGTCTTTGCATATTCTAACTTCCTGGTAAGTTTGTATTCAGGAATTAATCAGAGCAGGCAGAGGTCCAGGAAGGGGAGAGGGTGCAGAAGCCTGAGCCAATGATGAGACAGGGGGCGTGGCTATGAATACATTCATTACCTGCAGGCATTGTAGTCCCACATTACAACTTCACATTAAAGAAGCTCAACTAAGAACAGACAATTGGTAAGATCTAAGTAAGTTCTTACTATACCAACACCGTCTATAGTCCTAAAATACTAAAGTACCATCACTGGGGGGCTCAATCAGCAAGTTAAGCACTATCCTGTATAGGGCCTAATTATAGGGCCTGTGGGAAAACCCCTTTAAAAAAAAAAAAAGGCAATGTGAAAACACCCATACAAAACAATGGCCTGGAGTAAGGTCCGGATGCAGAGACGTACAGTGTGAAAGAGCCCCGAATCCTAGAATTTGGTAAACAGTTGAAGTTTCAGAATGAGAGAAGTTTTAATTAAAGGTCACTCTTTCTAGCTTGCCACCTTCTAAGAACTTAATAAAGTGTGAACTTTACATTTTAGTAACTTCTTTAGTAAGCTTCTTTTTCGTCTTTCATTTTCAATGGTTATGAAAAGTAAATAATAAAAAGCTATTTCAAGCAATTAATGTGACCTTGAAAAAGAGCCCCAGGGAGTGTTCTACCTTTCCCTCATGTTTATTTATGTACTAGAATATAGAGAAACCTACTTGTTTCAAGTTTTCTTTAAAAAAATAAATCTATTATAGAAATTTGAAGTTAAAAATCATTTACCAGTAATTTTGACCTGGCTCACCAAAGCATCACCCAGGCAAGAAGAAAAAAAAAAAAGCTAGGGACTACAGGTTGAACTGGTCTAAAATCCAGAATCTGACATTAACTTTAGAAATTGGGCAAGGCCGAGACAATGACCTCCTGGGCAGGGCTGGAACAATGAACTGCATGGACAATGAGTTGCACACCTCATACATAGCCCTGTAGTCAGGAAGTAAGAGTTCTCCTTATGGAGACTTCACCAATTAAGGTCGCCTTGAAGGCATGTGGAGACTTATGCTCCATTAGGGGACTCTGGGAAATACTCAAATACCTTATCTAAGATGGGACAAGGAAAATAACGCCTCTTATTGCCATCTCAAGCATGACTTTCAAGAAGCCTAATAATATAATATAGGATTAAAGCCAAACCAGTATATCTATTCCAGAAGGAACAATCTGTAGACAGCACTGTTTCGGCATGGTTGCATCTCTTCAGTACAGTGTAGGAAACTGGTTTGGCTGAGCGAGAGGCTTGTGACTAGGGTCAGGAAGAGTTACCTTTATAGAGAATATTTTTTAACCCCACATCATGTTAGCAAGAAGAGGCATGGTTTTCCTTGTCTCATCTTGGAAAAACTTTTTGCATATTAACATGTAAACACTTAACTCACTAAGTGATGCCCCTACACTTAAACAGAAAAAATAAAACTATTAATCATAAGAAATAGCAAATCTAGAGGGCTAGAGCACTTTGTGGAAATCTGCACAAATCTGGAGATTGTGAAGCACATATACTCTCCATAACAGCAGAAGATTTTTCTGGATTTTCCCCATTAATACTTATGAAAATAGGTGGACATTGAGGCATGCAGTGGCAGTCATAATTTGTATCTTGTATGGGTCATGTTCTACATAATATGCATGACCCAGTGCACGATAACCATCACGCAGTAGTAATGCTCCACATCAGATCAGGTACTAGATACCAGTCGGAGGTACTAGTTAAAGCCTGGCCCAACAAACATTTCACAGGTTTCTACCTATAAAAAGTTAAAAATACTAAAGCAACACCACCCCTGTCCACAGGGAGTATGTGGTATAGTTGCTGGAACCTATACATCTGATTTCAGTTGAGATGCAATACTACCACTGAACAGAAATAACACGGTCTCTTGAAGAAAGCAGCCATGTTTTCCGAATAGACAAGCCATTTAATTTATCTTCTATATATGTAGTCTAGATAAACAGGTTATGTGGGCAAGTGTAAGGGGCGGCCTCAACACTGGGCATACCCAGGCAAATGCCGGGGCCCAGAGCTGCTGGGGGGTTCCACTTAAGGCTGTACATAATGAATCCATAGGGGGCGAGGAAACTTTATATAAAATAATAACCAGGAGGGGGCTGTACATACAATAACCAGGAGGGGGCTGTACATACAATAACCAGGAGGGGGCTGTACATACAATAACCAGGAGGGGGCTGTACATACAATAACCAGGAGGGGGCTGTACATACAATAACCAGGAGGGGGCTGTACATACAATAACCAGGAGGGGGCTGTACATACAATAACCAGGAGGGGGCTGTACATACAATAACCAGGAGGGGGCTGTACATACAATAACCAGGAGGGGGCTGTACATACAATAACCAGGAGGGGGCTGTACATACAATAACCAGGAGGGGCTGTACATACAATAACCAGGAGGGGGCTGTACATATAATAACCAGGAGGGGGCTGTATATACAATAACCAGGAGGGGGCTGTACATACAATAACCAGGAGGGGGCTGTACATACAATAACCAGGAGGGGGCTGTATATACAATAACCAGGAGGGGGCTGTACATACAATAACCAGGAGGGGGCTGTATATACAATAACCAGGAGGGGGCTGTGTATAAAATAACCAGGAGGGGGATGTGTATAAAATAACCAGGAGGGGGCTGTACATAGTATAACCAGGAGGGGGCTGTATATAAAATAACCAGGAGGGGGCTGTATATAAAATAACCATGAGGGGGCTGTATATAAAATAACCATGAGGGGGCTGTATATAAAATAACCATGAGGGGGCTGTATATAAAATAACCATGAGGGGGCTATATATAAAATAACCATGAGGGGGCTGTATATAAAATAACCATGAGGGGGCTGTATATAAAATAACCATGAGGGGGCTGTATATAAAATAACCATGAGGGGGCTGTACATACAATAACCAGGAGGGGCTGTACATACAATAACCAGGAGGGGGCTGTACATATAATAACCAGGAGGGGGCTGTATATACAATAACCAGGAGGGGGCTGTACATACAATAACCAGGAGGGGGCTGTACATATAATAACCAGGAGGGGGCTGTACATACAATAACCAGGAGGGGGCTGTATATACAATAACCAGGAGGGGGCTGTACATACAATAACCAGGAGGGGGCTGTATATACAATAACCAGGAGGGGGCTGTGTATAAAATAACCAGGAGGGGGATGTGTATAAAATAACCAGGAGGGGGCTGTACATAGTGTAACCAGGAGGGGGCTGTATATAAAATAACCAGGAGGGGGCTGTATATAAAATAACCATGAGGGGGCTGTATATAAAATAACCATGAGGGGGCTGTATATAAAATAACCATGAGGGGGCTATATATAAAATAACCATGAGGGGGCTGTATATAAAATAACCATGAGGGGGCTGTATATAAAATAACCATGAGGGGGCTGTATATAAAATAACCATGAGGGGGCTGTATATAAAATAACCATGAGGGGGCTATATATAAAATAACCATGAGGGGGCTGTATATAAAATAACCAGGAGGGGGCTGTACATACAATAACCAGGAGGGGCTGTACATACAATAACCAGGAGGGGGCTGTACATACAATAACCAGGAGGGGGCTGTACATACAATAACCAGGAGGGGGCTGTACATACAATAACCAGGAGGGGGCTGTATATACAATAACCAGGAGGGGGCTGTATATACAATAACCAGGAGGGGGCTGTACATACAATAACCAGGAGGGGGCTGTATATACAATAACCAGGAGGGGGCTGTGTATAAAATAACCAGGAGGGGGATGTGTATAAAATAACCAGGAGGGGGCTGTACATAGTATAACCAGGAGGGGGCTGTATATAAAATAACCAGGAGGGGGCTGTATATAAAATAACCATGAGGGGGCTGTATATAAAATAACCATGAGGGGGCTGTATATAAAATAACCATGAGGGGGCTATATATAAAATAACCATGAGGGGGCTGTATATAAAATAACCATGAGGGGGCTGTATATAAAATAACCATGAGGGGGCTGTATATAAAATAACCATGAGGGGGCTATATATAAAATAACCATGAGGGGGCTGTATATAAAATAACCATGAGGGGGCTGTATATAAAATAACCATGAGGGGGCTGTTTGGGATGATAAACTGGGAAATATTTTATGTAACAGGAGACTGTTTTAATTTCTGAATTTTTAATGCTGCCATGGGAGTTTAACTGGTTCGTGACCGCCCGCAGTGTATTCACGGCGGCGGTCGGGTCGCGCTGCATGGAAAGGGCTCACATAGGGCTGCATATTGCAGCAAAGGCTTACCGGTAACACCCGCGATTGGTGCTAGCACCGATCGTGGGTGTTTTCGCAGCAATGGCTGCCGTTAAAGCTGCCGGCAGCCTCAAAAAGATAGCGGCGCATGGGCGCCGCCATCTTACCTGGGATCGCCGCTCGCCGTGACGACATCGGGGGGGCGGCAATCTGTCTCCATGGTAGCCTCGGGTCTTTCGAAGACCCGAGGCTATTTCGTTTTAGCACATTGTAATGAATGAGGAGGAAAATCTCCATATACAGGGGGTCCCCTACTTAAGAACACTCGACTTACATACGACCCGTAGTTACAAACGGACCTCTGGATATTGGTAATTTATTGTACTTTAGTCCTAGGCTACAATAAACAGCTGTAACAGTTATCACAGGTGTCTGTAGTGAAGCTTTATTGGTAATCCTGGTTCTTATGACAACCCAACATTTTTTAAATCCAATTGTCACAGAGACCAAAAAAGTTCTGTCTGTGATTACAATGATAAAATATACAGTTCCGACTTACATACAAACTCAACTTAAGAACAAACCTACAGACCCTATCTTGTATGTAACCCGGGGACTGCCTGTAATGCCATACTGTAGTATGGCAGTATATGATAGGATCGATCAGACAACCCAGGGTTAAAGTACTCTAGGGAGTCGGAAAAATAGTATAAATAAAAAAAAGTTAAAAAAAACAATTATAATAAAAAAAACCTAAAATTTCAAATCACCCCCCCTTTCCCTAGAACTGACAGAAATATAAATAAACAGTAAAAATCATAAACACATCAGGTATCGACGTGTCCGAAAATGCTCGATCAAAATATGATAACGGTTTTTCAATGCGTTTAACCCCGTAACGGAAAATAGCGCCCAAAGTCGAAAATGGCACTTTTTTGCCATTTTGAAAAATATAAAAAAAATCTATAATAAGTGATCAAAAGGTAGTACAGTCCTAAAAATGATATAATTGAAAATAATATCAAATTTCGCAAAAAATGACACCACCCACAGCTCCGTACACCAAAGTATAAAAAAGTTATTAGCGCCAGAAGTTGGCAAAATCAAAAAAATTATTTTTGTACAGGAGGTTTTAATTTTTGTAAATGTATGAAAACATTATAAAACCTATACAAATTTGGTATCCCCTTAATCGTACTGACCCAAAGAATAAAGTAGACATGTCATTTGGGACGCTCAGTGAAAGACATAATATCCAAGCCCACAAGAAAATGGCGCAAATGCGTTTTTTCACCATTTTCATTGCATTTGGAATTTTTTTCCCGCTTCCGAGTACATGGCATGGAATATTTAATACCATCACTATGAAGTGCAATTTGTTACGCAGAAAACAAGCCGTCACACAGCTTTTTACGTGTAAAAATAAAAAAGTTATAGATTTTTGAAGGTGGGGAGTGAAAAATGGACATGAAAAAACAGGAAAGGGCCCGGTCCTTAACCGGTTAATGCAAAGGGGCCCACTAAGGCTCTGCCATCCAGGGGCCTATTAAAACCTGGAGCCGACCCTGGCAAGCGTGCCACTCTGTGTGCATTATTTCCATTCTGACTTTAAACAAACTTTATAAGATAAAATAAGGATGTTGAACATACTTTGATATTCCATTCCTATGTATAATACAGCAAAGGTCCTTGATTTTATTTAACCCTTTCTGGACACCAACTCTATAAATCTACCGGTCTCCGTTTGGCGGTATACTTCTCACTCAAAATTTCCATCCTCAACGTCTCTTTAGTGACTCTAGATGTAATGGAGCATCACAGGAGACTATTAGCGGCTCCACACAGCGCCCCGATGATACAGGACCTTTTGTCAGGCACATATGAAATTAAGTGAAATAAAAACCATATTAAAATGATTACCATCTAACAGCCATTAGTGAGCAGGGAGCTGTCAGCGGGTGATGGATTTCTCACTTACTTCAATGAATGTTCTAACGACATTGATAAAATCACTCCCAGAAAAATACAATAAGCCATTCACCCCACCCGATGGAGGCTTCATTCTGGAGACCATCTACTTGCCAGCCGCATTAATCTTGTGCCGGCAGCAAAATGGTTAAATGCAGATATATCCTTTAAAATTCCAGGACAGAACTTTCTATCTTGTTCTTTGTGAATCACTGACCTGCCAAACTTTAAGGCAGTTATCGTGTCATTATCCTATTAATTTAGTCGTAAATGAAGTTAAGCAAGATGTTCCTGATATGATGGAGGACACATAAGGAAAGAGACAAACCTAGACTTGTTCCCAGGACACTAAATCCTATGCACTTCACAATCCTCTTTCTTATCCTTGACACTTCATGAAATAACGTCCGTGCATTGTCTATTGAAGATGCAATGTCTACAGATACAGCCCGATTATGGTACCTTGTTGTAAAGGACCTGTCCTGAAGTGTCAGTTTTAGTACATTCCCGTTTTCTGCATGAAAAAATTCAGTAGTACATATTCTTAGAACTTTGTAGTGTTCCGTTGTGTCTGTTATTTCCCAAGAAAATGGGTATTATAATTCCTCTAATTACAGGGATGTGTCACTGGGTTCACTTACTGGCTCACACACACCACTCTACTGAACTGGTCGGACATTGTTAGAGAGTAACTTCTAACAAATTACTAGTAATTGGGGTCAGTATACCAGGATAATAGAAAGTCATACAATTTTCCAATATACTTTATGTATCAATTCCTCACAGTTTTCTAACTCTCTCCTTGCCAACATTCAACAGGAAGCTGCATTGTCTACTTCCTGTGGATAAAAACCCAGTCCATGGTCATGTGATGTCACACAGTGCACATGACCATGGACCGGGTTTTTATCCACAGGAAGTAAACAATGGAGCTTCCTGTTGAATGTTGGCAAGGAGAGAGTTGGAAAACTGAGATGAATTGATATATAAAGTATATTGGAAAATTGTATATACTGGAAATTTGTATAACTTACCATTATAAAAACAATAACACTTATTTACTGAAAGTGAAGTTATAAGATTTTCCAAAATACCTTCCTGTACCAATTCCTCACAATTTCCTAGATCTCTGCTTGTCAACATTTAGCAGGAAGCTGCATTGTTTACTTCCTGTGGATAAAAATCCCAGCCATGGTCAAGCGCACCGCCTGACATCACATGACAAGGGACCAGTTTTTATCTAGAGGAAGTAAATAATTAAGTTTCCTGTAGAATGACAGCAAGCAGAGATCTAGAAATTGATACAAAAAGTTAATTCGTAAACTGTATTGCATTATTTTGATTATGTGTTGAAACGGAACAACCCCATTAACATTATCCCCAATCCATGTTCATCAATAGGTGTCTGGCTGCTGGGACCCCCATAAATTTTTAGAAGAGGGGTCCAGTCTACTGTCTGAATTGACCAAGCCACTTGCTGCTCTACTTGTCCCTTATGGCAATGCCGGAACCCGGCATATCACAGTTTTCGGCAGTCCCAATGTGAATTGAACAACAGGGTGAATGTTCAAGCTGCTCCTCCATTTAGAGAGGTAAACTGTACTCCATTTTTATAGAATGCTTTCTGCTAGTCACAGAATAAGGGAGAATATTAAAATTTGGCATAAATCCTATGTACAAAAGAATATTGGCCTTAAAATGTATAATGAGGCTATAACCTTTTATTTTGAAGTTTTACTCAGTTTTATTGCTGCTTTTGCTCCTAGTACTGCATTAGATGTAAGATTTGTGGGTGGGCACTAACTAAGCAGACACTTCCAAATTCCTCTGTTCTGTGCTTGCATACATCCTCCTATCCTCTTTTGATGACAGTGTGCTTAGATTATCAGGGTACAGGGTTTATCTACTCAACATTCTAGTAATATTTGACACAGAAAACGAGAGATGGGACAGATCAGAGTCATGAGATGGATAGAAGACACAATGACACACACTGCTATCCCATCTAACCAACAAAACACACTGAGCACTGCTATGCTCCCCTCCCCTTAGATCAAGGTGCTTATCTTGACTCTTGCTCTAGTACTCTCTGCCTCCTCCCCCTGCTCCTGCAGTACAGAAGATCCATTTCATGTGAGAGGAATCTGACCAGACAGGAAGACCTGCCCAACCAAAGTCAGGATTGAGTTTACTTTCTTATCAAAGGACAACCAAAATATGCAAACATCCAGACTGACAGCGATAGGTTAGAATGCTATCTGTGAAATGCTGTATTTTTGTTAATAAAATTGAATTAGAGACTGTGTTATTTTGACATCCTAAGTATATTTAAATAATTTCATCTTCATCTTCAAGTAAAAAGTTAGATTAAAATCATATTTTAGATTTTGTATGAATGGGCAGTATCTTACTACGCCTATGTACAAGACTACACACATTAATTAGTTAATTAGTTACACACCAGATTAATGTATGAGGAGACCACTGTTCTACATTATTGGATTTCCTTGCATAGAAGTTGCAAAAGTTTTTTCTTTCTGTCTGGTTGGATCCTTATCCACATGCACCACCCCAGCTACATGTTAGCCAAACTGTATCCTGGATTAAATTTTGTAAATTCACAGTACAGGCGGTCCCCTACTTAAGGACACCTGACTTACAGACAACCCATAGTTACAGACAGACCCCTCTGACCTCTGATGAAGCTTTCTGAATGCTTTACTATAGTCCCATATCGCAATAATCAGCTGTAAGGTGTCTGTAATGAAGCTTTATTGATAATCCTTGGTCCCATTACAGCAAAAAATGTTTAAACTCCAATTGTCACTGGGGCCAAAATTTTTTTGTCTGGATCTACAATTATAAAATATACAGTTTTGTCTTACATACAAATGCAACTTAAGAACAAACCTCTGGACCCTATCTTGTACATATCCCGGGGACTGCCTGTACTGTAATTTTACGGTTTGTAACTGTAGCTGAATCACTTTATAGTCCTCTATGGATGGAATGTCTATCTTCTCATAGTGATTGGATGGTTCCGTTCCATAATATTATATCATTCGATGCAGCCATCCGCTTCCATCATAGGAAGGTAGCCAGAACAGATCATCTCAAAAGTCTCTTAAAGAATGTTAAAGTCTAAGATATATTCAGGGGTGTAACTTGAGGGGGTGCAGAGGGTGCGGTGGCATCAGGGCCCAAGCGGCTCAGGGGGCCCATAAGGTGTCACTTTCCCCTATGATAAGACCAGTACTATAAACCATACATTATATTCAAGGGCCTGGCATAGACTTTGCACTGGGGCCCATCAACTTTAAGTTATGCCACTGAATATATTCCAAACACAATTTGTATAAATTCTACAAAATAATCCCCCCCCCCCCCACTAAATTATATGCACAAAGAAAGAAAGTTCTACCTCTTTTAATCAATGCAATAACCAAACCATAAGAAAGTCACATAATACACACTACTGAGAAAGCCAGCACATGAGTTAATAACAGCTTGATAGCGAGTCATGGCGGCTTTGCCAGTCTCCACCAGACATTGAGCGATGAAAGATGGGTTGTCAATGCACATCAACAAAGGCTGACAGCAATTGAGGATGCCAGAGAGCCGGCGAGATCTGGCCTGTCGCTGCGAGTTAGAGGAGAGCTACAAGTGTATGGGTTAGGCTTAACCTGTAATTGAGTGAGGCATAGATAGCCTGGATGGCAGACTGTCAATATCTTAGCTATTATGCAGGAAATCAGACTGCTCAGATCGGGAAAACAGGAATTTACATGCTTGGTCTTGAGGTATGATCCAAAAACACAGCCATTGATGTATCATCACGAGTACTGGCCCAAGGGTATTACATAGGTGAACTATAAAAAAAAAAAATATATATATATATATATATATATATATATGTTTATTTGTTTTTTTATCAATTTCCTACAAATGTAGCATTAGATAAGTTGACTTAATATACTATGACTTAGATATGCAAGTCCCCAAATTATGCATTACGAATAACGGTGTGTGCACACAATAGCCCATACGCCCAAAAACCTTACCCATAACAACGGCTATTATGTTCATCACTACAGACATGAACTGCAAAAGCACAGCCAAGATAAATAAATGAAAAAGGTACATTATTCCCATTGCACGCTAGAAAATTGCAATAGAACCACTGGAGCACAACACAAAGGAGGACATTAGAAGCCACAGAGCAACATCTAACACTTTCCCTTTTTAAGTAACTCATGCACGTTAGCCCGATTTTTCATATTCCCATAACATTATATCACCAGTATTTCTGTTTTCTATTATTATTTTATTACTGTTACGGAGGGGTGCACATACAGGTAGGGGGTGCACATATAGTAAAAGTGTTCACAACATCGGATGGAGCACCAGGTGGAGCACGTGCCGGAATCTCCATTCAACACTATGAGAGCACAGGAAATTGCGAGCTGGACTATCTCTGGCATGCCGGTGCTGGAGATGGAGCACAGGCTCCACCAGCTTCTCCACCAACTAGTGACCCCCGTTCTAATGCTTGGTAGAGGTCCATCGATTTCGTGATCAGCAGGGGCCCCAGCAGCTGGACCATCATCAATCAGATTGTTATCCTCTACGAGTTTCATTTTTTTTGGTTTTATTTTATTATTCCCTGCCCTGGTTGTGGAGGAGCTTATGCTTAAGATAGTAGGGAGAGCTTTCTTGGAATATTATTATTGGGAGTCTCCATGCTGTGGGAAGCTGCCTCTAATATTAGATGATATTTAAACAGGGTAATGTTCTAATCAAATTTAAGAGGTATTGTATGGAAAGAGGGAAGTCAACAAGTTGATGGATATTTATGATTTATTTCTTACAGGCTTCTTGAAAAATCTATGCACTCATGTTGTAATTAGGCGTTTTTTAAATAAAGCTAAAAAAATGGCAACTGAGTAGCTGTAATACATGAATGGAATCTATTTCTTCCTTTCCCTCATACATATGGACGCTCAGCTTGGCCACATGTACCTGGGCTCTCAACAGGGTCAGGTCAGTCTCTATGAACAGGCAAGAACTTAACTTCATCAGGATTAAAAGGAACACTCCAGTCAAAGCTAATTCATTGAACAATACATGGTGCAGGGCCTGAAGGGAGGATCATGACCAATTTTCATTGTATTGCTAGAAGCTGGAATGGTGCTCCATCCTTCAGGCCTTGCACCATGCATCATTCAATGAATGAGCTATGACTGGATGTACACATGGAGATAAGCTGCCGATAACAAGGAATATACTGCCAACAATGATACAGGCTGTATGAGAAAAAGTATCAGCGATCATCCCCTGCCTTAATAAGGCTTCATCAGGTTGCGTAAACACTCATTCCCAGTTCCAGTTTCTTTAAAGGGGCTGTCTAGGTTTAATCTAAAAAAAAATATAACCAGACAAAGCAATAGATTTCGGGTTGTTGGGTCAGTGTGCCCAGCCTCTGTAAACAAACAGTGGCACGGCAGTGATGGAGGATGGCGCAGGGCAACAGGAGCGCAGGCGAAGACAAGTATAAGCTTGGTTTTCTTACTCCTCCCTGGCCGGTCATACTGTATGTTTTAGATTAACCCACGGACAACGTCAGCCTGAGGCAAGCATACACTGGTCCAGGGGTCAATACCCTGTTGGTCCACAAGTCCCTGCATAAGTGGTGCACGGCTAGTATACAGTACTTTATACAGATTCCATAATTCAGTGTACCAACCATCCAATTCACATGTCTTAGCTAAAAGAGCTAAGAGGGCATAGGTTCAAGGTCAACAGGTTACAGACAGGATTTGCAGAAACACAATGGCCCAACTCAAGAGCTAGGAAGCAAGCTACTACTGAAAAAACTGCTTTGTATCTATGTTTTAGTACTTTGCCAACGCTTGCATGTACCTGTACAGTGGTGGCCCCCAATAACTGTCCAGTGGTGGTATAGATAACATAGAATTCGGCAAGTTGAAGCTTCTTCTTCGAACAGCATCTGTCACGGCACACTCCCATGCCGATAAGACATTCAGCAGATTTGGCTGACTTTGATATTACGTGTGTTGTCACCTTAAGAATAACTACGCCTTACTCTGTACTTAAATGTGATTAATAGGCAACCTTCACAGTGGTCTACGTGTTGGAAAAGTAATTTTAGGTTGATCAAATGGTAAAGTTCTCCAACAGCTGTAGAGTCTCAGTCACTCAATGCCAAGCCAAAATAATGGAGAAGTAATGCCTCTGTATGTAACAGGAAACCAGTGATTGACTACTTGAGACTTTGAGCGAGCCAGAACAGTCCTGTCAATAAAACACTGCGTCCTAGTGAGTGAAACAGAATATATGTTACTCTGCAGACACATAGTCAGACTTATTCCAGTAATCAGTGGAAAGCTGCCATTTCATTAGCCGAGAGCTTATATATAGTAATCAGCTATTAAGATATTTTATTTCCGCTGAAATATAATTCAACAGTGAATCTCGCATAAAACAAGGGGTTTTTTTCGGTTAGGAAAGACAAATTGCCTGGTGCCTCAACTACTGGGAAGAAGTCTTCTATTCCGGTTTATTGGGAATCTTTCATCAACCATCTGAATTATTGTCTACAGCCCTCCAACCTTCAAGAGTTTTGGAAGTGCATCCTATTTAGAAACCTTAAAGGGAACCTGTCGGCAGAGATTGACCCAATAAACCATACAGCATATATTGTGAAACAGAAGGTGAAACACCTTCCAGATCATGTTTCTTTAATGGTTCAGTGTGGTGGCATCATCCAGAATCAACTTGGTAGTGAGATGTAAATTGTTTGTATAAAGTAACAGAGGCAGGGAGAGATCTGCATTGAAGTTAAGCCTTGAACCAGACTTTAGGCGATAAGGTTAGTGAAGTCCCTGGGCATTCTTAGAAAAGGAGAGGGGTGGAGGTGGGAGTACAGATAGTATTATGTATAAGTTTGGGGGGATTAATAAAAGTGGAAAACGAAATTTAAAGGGAAGATAAAATTAAAGGGGGCATTGTACGTTGCAGAGTTGCATTAGGAGGGATTATATGGGTCCCTAGAGAAAAGATTTTGGATAGAAAAAGGTCGCTTCTATGGTGTAATACCCTCGGTAAGTTGCTGTAACAGATATTAGCAGTATGAAAACTACTCACCTGATGGAGTTGTTTTTCATGAAATTTAATCGATTATGAAATAACAATTATAATATAAAACCTATTAAATCTTAATGAACAACGCGTTTCATGCTTGGGCCGAGCGCTTCCTCTGGTTCGGCCCGAGTGCGAAACGTGTTGTTCGTTAAGATTTTAGTAGGTTTTATATTATATTTGTTATTTTATCATCGATTAAATGGAAAATCACTATCGAGTCCTATATGGGTCCCTAGGGGGGTTGGCCACAGTAAGGGTCCTTCTACTGTGGGGGCCATTAAGTTCGACATTATACTATGCTTGTGGGTGGGGTAAGTGGGCATGGTTTAGAAAAAAAGGGGGAAGGACTTTTTGTCCCCTTTTCTCTTGCCCAAAAGTTGGTAATAAATTGATGCTGTGTGCATTGGAAAGGTTTTGCTCTTCATCAAAACAACATGGCTGCCCTCTTCCCAATTGAGCACCGCTCTTTTCTATGGTTCTGTTCACTTTACTGGGAAAGACTTGCAATACCAGACACAACTTTATAAAAAAAAAACAATTTCTTTAAAGGAACAATTTTAGATGCAAATCAAGATATGTGACTAGCCAACAAAGCAACAAACACAGAGTTCTTGTAAGAAACACGTTAAATTTAACCGTCTAAGTGCCAAGTTGCGGCACAGGGTCATTAATAGGCTTTGTGAAGCACACTTGGCACTTTGTAGCTCATCACGCTGCCGCGCCGCACGAACCCTACTGATGGAGTGTGACTTTAATTAACTGAAGGAACGAGGGCTGGGGGGGCAAGCAAAATGAAATATTGTCGTATAGCAAGTAAGGTGCCGAGTGGCAAAATAAGTGCATGAAATCAGCCTTTACAGAAGGAAAAAAAAGGAGCAAACAAAGAAAATTAAAGATGTTTGTGCGATTCTTTTTGCATTGTTAAAATGTCTCCTACAATTTATTTTGGAGGTGGCAGCGGTTATTAACGGGATAAAGGTTGGCTTGTGTTTTCTGCCATGGGGACTTCCATTTTATAATAATTTGTTATTGGGTGCTCATGCCACTTATTTTTAGACCTGAAAGCCGAAGTCTAAAATTAATATATACATATATATATATTAATATATATACACACAATATAATACTACAGTGGACAATGTGACAATTGTAAAGGATGAAAAAGAACCAACAATGGGACAATATCGGGTCAAGGCCCAAGTCTCATGACGTATGATGAACATGGGTAGCCATAATAGTCATTTGGGGGGGGGGGGGGAAGGGGACATCTTTGAGTTTTATAAAAGACTGCAGGCAAATCTGTAAAATGATCACATTGGTCAAAAATAATTACTTACGCACTACAGGATGAAAAAATTTTTATATGATGAGGTTTTTGATTTTCATTTTTTTCTTTCCTTTTTCACGACTTTTGAAGCTAGTGGCGCACAGGTTTTCCTGTTTCGTGCCAAATTCCTCTTTGGCCTGCGCCTGCTGGCAGATGTTGGCGCATGATTTATCACAGGTTTGTGCCTAAAAAGTTGCAAAAAAAAAAAAAATGGCCAAAAAACTGTAGGAAACTGTTTGGTAAAAGGTGGCACCGAAAATTGTGCAAATCTTTCGAAATTGCTCAAAACACACAAAAAAAAAACCACACGATTTAACTAAAGTAAAATTACCCATAGATAAATTAAAGAGCAAAACTCCTCAAAAGAAAACAAAAAAAGTATAAGTATCTGGCCCATTACCAATATCTTTGAAGATAGGGAGAGGGAACCATTTACAGTACAGTATGGGGGAAGATTTATTACCACTTCTACGACATTTTTCACAGTGCAAGAATTTGCTATTAAAATTGAGAATACACTACCTGCACGCCATGGGCGTGAAGGGGTGGGCATGGAGCATCCAGATGCCCCCACCCACCCCATTCCTGCATTGTTTTT